>NW_024802936.1:563840-650087 GCF_019175285.1 Sceloporus undulatus | reverse complement strand
GGATTAATTGGTTTCTCTGTCCCCTTCAAGTTTCCTGTTATGCTACTCCAGATGGTCCTTCAGCCCTCCAGAGTATGTCAAAAACTGGCTCCCACCCTCCTTCTCCAACATGAGAAGAACGCTACAAAGTGCTGCTCTGGAGTCAATCTGAGGAGCGCAAAAATTCTCTATGTTTGTCAGACATTTATGTAGAATTCTCAGTTGTAGGAAATGTCTTTAAATTTCTCTGTGCTGGAAGGAAGAACTTCCTGACAGTAAGGGCTGTTCGACAGTGGAACACATTCCCTCGGAGTGTAGTGGAGTCTCTTTCCCTAAAGGTCTTTAAACAGAGGCTGGATGGCCATCTGTCGGGGATGCTTTGATTTAGATTTCCTGCATGGCAGATTGGGGTTGAACTGGATGGCCCTTGCGGTCTCTTCCAACTCTCTGATTCTATGATGTATTATACTGTATGTATTAGATGCAATAGCATTTTGTGATTGGGATGCAATCTGTTATTGCTCACTCCCAATGTGTTTAATTGGAAAATGTGTCTGATGGGAGAAATTGTTTATGCCAAGATCCAGTTGAAGATTGATTTGAGTTTTCTTTATATAAGACTAAATTCTCATACTTCCCAGTCCCTTATGTGTCTTTTCATTTATGTCAATCTAGCATCCATGTCCAGTTCTGGGCCACCAAAGAAACGTCACCGAGGATGGCCGCCTGGATCACCAGTCCCTCCACCTGGTTTAGTTGTGCCTGTCCCTGCAATTCGGCCTCTTCCAAGAGCAGGCAAGATTCTGTGTTTGTTTAGCCAACTGAATGTCTTAATACATCTTCTTTGTCATTTATAATGGATTGATTACATTTGTACCCTACCTTTCCTCTCAGAGTCCTCCCTAGTTTTTTCCTCACAACAGCTCTTTTAGGAAGGTTAGACTAAATAATAGGGCCTGATCCATGGTCACCCAGTGAGCCTGGAATTTCAGTTTATGTCTCAGTGTCACATTCTGACATTCATGCCACACTGATTTTCTTGCAGAAGATATGTCATTTAAGCCCATCTTAAAGTGTTATCAAAAGTGTTCACAAATGACTATCATTGTGTTGGAGAGATAAGCATCACCAACCATAAGATCTGTTTGTGCAAGTCTTTTTCACACTACACAGTTATAGCACATTGATATTTTAACTGTCATTGCTCCATCCAGTGGAATCTTTGTATTTGTAGTTTTGTGCAGTGTTTAGAATTCTTGCTAGCTAGCTCTAATGCCTCACCAAACTGCAAATTCCAGAATCCCACAAATGCAGCCATGGCAGTTAAAGTAGTATTAAAGTGCTATAATTGTGTAGTGTGAAAGTAACCTATGGGGCTATACAGATGGGTGGCATGCAGAAGCCCTGGATTGGCAACTGAACGCAGCGGCACCGATCTGGTCCCTGAAGGGAGCAAAAAGAAGCTGTTAAAAGCAGTTTTATAGGCACACCGTTTGGGCACTACGCCAGAGGTATGTCATCATGGTGTGCACCATCTAGAAGGGTGTGTGCCACAATGGCTCCAGGACATCGTTGTTAGGGCTTGGAGAATGCAGACGCTCAGCCCTCACCCTGCCCACAGGCCGGCACAAAGTGTCAGTCTATATAGCCCCTATGTTAGCATCCTTCTGTCTCCACAACATGGAAAATCTTATTCAAAAACATTAGCAGTCGCAAAGTTCAATCTCTTGGTTTTTGCTGCATTCCTAGGCATTATTTTTAAACTTCATTCACCTACATATTATTGCCCATACTTTACTGTGCTGGCTGGGAGATTTTTCTAATTGACTCCAATCTCTAGTTAAAACATTAGGAATCTTTAGAATGCAGCACTCATAATCAGTTTGCAGCTAGAACTGCATGCAAATTTTGAGATCTACATTTTAAGTTTTATAACTATACTGTAGAGAGAGCACATGGATTTTAAATTCTATTTTGGAGAAGAGATGAGAAAACATATTTTGATTTCCAAGCATATTTTTTCACATCAGTTGGATTATTCTGAATTGTATTCTTAATGGAGAGCAGTAGATACTCAAAATTCAAATAAGGTACAGAATTGTTTTAAATAGATTTTTAAACAAAAACTTTATAAAGGTAAAACAATATTTTTTGCAGTTTCAGCAAGTTTCAACTGCTTCTGTATTACGGGGTTTATTGATGAAGCTTTGCAGTTAGATGCAAGACAGGAATTGTATTTAGTTCTTAAGAAGCTTTTGACGACCTCCTAACTGTAAAACCTCTGTTTCTGAAGCTTAGATTTTCAGTTGTGAAATTAGAAGTAGGTAAAAGTTTAACCAATATTCAACTGGTCTTTGAAATTGCATCTCATGTATGGCTGTCTCACGTGGATGCCATAAATGATAGATTAGTGTGGAGTCCCATTGTTTCTTTATGTTGGCAGGTAGCATTGAAAGTTAGCCTCTGAACACCTCTAGCAGCCTCTGGGCTTGTTAGCAGCTGCACATGCAGCCATTTCTCTTTAATTTCCCCCTTCCTTCTTGGTGCTACAAAGAATACTTTAGCTCTTTTTTTAAAAGTCATTTATTTTATGAGGTGGGGTTAGGGAAAGATTTTTTTCTTCTTGAAATGCATTTTAGCATTGAAAGGAAATGTGGATGTATTTTGAATTTTATTGTGTTTAATGATCAGGAGGAGTGGGAGGAGATTTCTTTCTCCTTGATTGTTCATAAGGCCAAATCACAGTATGAGCCTTTTAGTAATGGGTCCCTCCCCCTTTTCTGTATTTTTATAGAGCCTCTATTGTCAGTTCCAGTTCCTCAATCAATGTTAACTGGAATTTTACAGCCTCAGCCCATCCCTGCAGGGGAAACTGTAATAGTTCCTGAAAATCTGCTGAATAACTCAGGAGTCAGACCAGTGATTCTGATAGGTAAGTTCATGATGTGAAATAAAGTAATCTACACCTAAATTATATGCCTCTTTTTGTTTTTTTACAGATTCAAGTTCTGAATCCTACATTGTTGTTATGTGCCTTCAAGTAATTTATGACTTATGATAACCCTAAGACTAACTTGTCATTGGGTTTTCTTGGCAGAATTTGTTCAGAAGGGGCTTACCTTTGCCTTCCTCTGAGGCTGAAAAAAATGTAACTTGCCCAAGGTCATCCAGTGGATTTCCATGGCTGGACAGTGATTCAAACCTTGGTCGACAGAGTCATAGTCCAACACTCAAACCACTACAGCATGCTGGCTTTTTGAATCTTACATACTATGGTCCATTCTCCCATGCTTAAAATGAGTTCAGGAGATAGATGAGAAAGCTCTTTACTCCATTCATGAAGCTCCTTTAGCATTCCCAGAATTGTGAAAATAGAGAATTTCACCAAGTGTTGTTTCTAACCTGGCTGCAAAACTTTCCCTAATAAGCAACACCTGCTGAAATTCCTTTTTCAGCACAATGTTTAAGATATAGATGCTGTCTCCAGTTTTCAGTCTGGCACTGCTAAATGTAAACCTAGCCCACCAATGGTGCTACTTTTCCATGGTGGTGAGATTGTGTGTTTCTGTGAGACAAGAGGCTATGCTGATGGCAGTGGTGCTGCTAGAAAGGTCTCCGTGCCAAACAGGCTTTTGCTGAGGACACAGACTAAATGTGTTAAACAGCTACTGGGCAGCAGTAGCAGTAGTAGTGGAGGGGTGACACTGGCAGAGGATCTCTCAGAGACAATAGCAGTGACACCATAGCTAACCCTTCTGACTACTGTGCTGAGGGAGGCACAGCAGACCTTCTTTTTAAGATCTTTTACCATAAAAACCTTATGATGAGACAATTCAAAATTAAACATGATATAGTGCTAGAATATGAGGCTACCAAGTTGGATGGCAGTCAGTGAGCTACTGGAGTAGAGAAGAGGGCAATTATGAGTAAAGCTGCGGCTAACAATTCAAATGGACTCAAACCCAAAGGACATTCAGTTTTTGACATACTCAAAGGCAAAAGGAAAGTCCAAAGATGCATATCACATATTATAGGAAAGTGGGATGTGAGAAGCATGAATTAGGGGAAGCTAGAAATAGTAAAACAAGAAATGAAAGTATAAATATTGCAGTACTTGGGGTGAGTGAGCTAAATTGGGCAGGAATTTATAATTTTTTGTCAGATAATTACACAGTGTTTTATTCAGAAAATGAAAATCTAAGAAAAATGGCATGGTATTGATAACAAGGAGAGATGTAGCAAAAGCAGTTAAAGGATCTAATGCAAAATATGGCAGAATCATGGCAATAAGACTTCAGGGAAAACCCATCAATATAATCTTAATCTAAATTTATGCTCCAACTACAGAGGCAGAAGAAAAAGAAATTGTAAATTCTGTGCAGGAGTCCAGGAGTTCAAGTTTGAACTTTGTACACCAAAACAGGACTTATTATTAATAGTAGGCAATTGGAATGCAAAAGCAGGAAACAGCAGATTCAAAGATTATAGGAAAATCTGGCCTAGGATAAAGAAATGAAGCAGGAGAATAACTGATTTAATTTTGTGGAACCAACAATTTGTTCATTGCAAACACATTCTTCAAGTAACCAAACAGGGAGACTAGAAAGAGAAATTGCTGAACTGAATTAAATTCATACATTTGAACCCATTAGCAGAGGTATGAATAGAGACAATGGTTTCATGGCACACTACATCTATCATATAAGAGTCTTTGCTAGTACTGCACATATAACAAAAGGAATCTTCTCAGAGAGAATTTGGGATCGAGAAAAACTGACTTTTAGTAAGCAGATTTATTGCTTCCTCACATCAATACTAACTGACCACTATAAAGATCTGAAAAAGACCTATATTATTATTATGCAGCCCCTTAAAATTTAGGGCAAGGATGATGATTTACATCTTCCTTGATCCAATTATTGTTATTGTTCTTTTAAACTGTAAGCTGCTTTGAATACCAATTTTTTGTGTGGAGATGGCATAATAATAATAATACATGCTGTCCCATTCCCACAAATGTATAAATATGGTTTATACCTGAGGCCTTAATACTACTCAGTACTGCATCTGAAGAAGTGGTTTTATATCCATGAAAGCTTATGCAAAAATAAAAACCAGTAAGTCTGGTTTTTGTTGCCACATTACTTTTTTATCCCCCTTCCTTCCTCTTTTTTATACTGGAATGTTTGCTGATTGTATTATAAAAGTGCTAAGCCTTCAGTTATGTTGGACTGCTGGGTTAAGATGTCTCCTGAAATTCAATGCACATTATGATATGACTCTCCATCCTTGAAGATAAAACAGGCTCCCCTTCTCTGGAAAAAAAAAGAAGAAGAACTGCACGTAGCTACATTCAAATGAAGACATGAGAATTGTGAAAAATCTGTCCATGTCTTTTCCTTAATTTGGAAACAAATGAGATGTTGCACACAGATATGGGAAAGTAAATACAATAGCTATGACAAGCTAGATAATATGATTTAGATAACATACATTAGATACTGTATATAATCTAGCTAAAACTTTAACAGAAAAGCAGTTTTGAAGGGTTCAACAAAATGCTGCTGGGGAGGGGATACTTACATTTTGTCAGTTTTCCTCCCTACCCAAATAAGTCCTTGTTCTATATACACTTTTAAAACCCTTTCCCTAATCTATATCTTTTGGTATGGAATTTCCCAAGATGTATGCATTTTTGTACAACATTTTCCCTAATATATACATTCTTGCACATACCTTAGCTTAGGGAGCTGCATCACCAAATTTGGGAAAGCACAAACCCAAAGGAGACTAATGCTCTGCTTCAAATATTAGCTTGGGAAATGAAAATTAGGTTGGCTTATATCAAAATGAGAAACATTTTAACTTCACTGTGGTCTGTTACAGACAGCCAAAATAAAGCTGCTTCGAGTCACAGTGGAAGTATGGTGTTTCAATGATGCATGCATCCTAAGAGTCCAGAAGTCGCACCAAAGCCACACTTCAGCCCTAAGGACTGGAACGTGGCTTTGGTGTGGCTTCTGGACTCTCAGGACGCATGCATCATTGAAACACCATACTTCCACTGTGACTCGAAGCAGCTTTATTTTGGCTGTCTGTAACAGGCCACAGAGGAGGCTTATCTTGGGTCTGGGACTCCTGAAGGCCAGAGTAGTTGGGATATATGTGATTCTGAGCAGAAATCAAACAGATGAGAAAAGATTAGGCACCTCTCCCCATTGCTCCTCTGTGCAAAATTGTACCTTTTCCAGCTAAAAACAAATAACATTCAAGGGCTTTTTAACAATTGTATTGTGAAGTTTTCTTCTAGTTCCATACATTCTTTCCATATTGCATTTTAAAACTTTTCATATTAAAGTGCTAGCATGTCAAGGATTGACAATTTAATCTGTTTTGAGAGAATGGTATCTACATGTCATGTCTTCAAATGATACAAGTTCACTCTTTTTCCTACATGGTACACTTGTCCCTCTGCATTTTCAGCTTGACTTTTGCAGATTTGATTATTCATGGATTTTATTAATATGTTCTCTTTAGAAATATCTAGGTCCTCCAGTGCAACTCTATGGTCATGTTTAACCAAAAGTCACACTGAAGGGCCTGCTAGGCATTTCTAGTGCAATTCTGTTCTATTCTAAGACATGAGGTACATACCTGTGTCACCCAGTTTTACAAATACAGTTGCTTCTTGAAACCAGTTAGCTATAAAGCCCCTGAGATGGATTGGACAGATCAAAGTAATCACTTCTGGATCACTGGCCTATTATAGTCTTTAAAATAATATTCCTTAGACACATTTCGGTTATTGTAGAATTGTTTTGCAGTAGCTTGATTTCAGTTTGTCTTTTTTTTCTTTTCTTTTTTTAAGGTTATGGCACTTTACCCTATTTCTATGGGAACGTTGGAGACATTGTAGTAAGTCCCTTGCTAGTGAACTGCTACAAGATTCCTCAGCTGGAAAGCAAAGATTTGGATCTCTTTGGATTGACTGGGAGTCAATTACTAACCGTGGAGAATATGATTGTTTTAACAATACAGTATCTTGTCCGGCTAGGTAAGACATTACTCAGATATATGGATATATATATTGTTTCCTTGTTGTTCATTTTTGTATGCAACGTAATGTTTGAAAGGGTAAATTTAAGCCAAATTCAAGTTTGGAAGAAGCTGGTAACTTTGATATTGGAGGGAAGGCACTTGTATCCTGATGTTCAAATTGCACCTTCATGTACAAACATGTCTCTTAATTCAGAAAGTATTGTAGCTGTAGTGTGTAATGATAATGTGTGCCTAATTGTATTAGGAGTAACATGTATTTGCTTACATGAAAATGGCATGTAATGCATAACTGTAAGAAGTCCATTTTGAGCAGCTGCCCTCAATCTGTCTCCCTCCAGAGGTGGTAGATTAAACAGTGGCCACTAGCTATGCTGGGTGGCAAATGCTTAGATTTGTAATCCAACACCTCTGGAGGGCACCACTTTGGAGAAACCTTACTAAGTGTTACTTTCTCCTTGCACAAGGCAGTACAGTACTTCCATTGCCATTGCCATTCTCAGGCAGGCTTTTAGAAGTTTTCACAGAAGTAGCCACATTAGGACTTGATCACATGAGGGAAATCTAGGGTTTAACAATGCATTTTCCCAGGACAGTCGTGCAATCACAGCAAAGATTTTCCCATGACGTTGCGATTAGAGAGGATTTATTCCAGGAAGAACCAGGTGTGCTTCATCAACAAATAATTCAGAGGGAAATCCCGTAAATGATTTGTTGTTGGGGCATTCCTGGTTCTTCCTGGGATAAGTCCTCCCTAAGCACAATGTGCAGAAACATATTTGCCGCAATCATGTCACTGTCCTGGGAAAATGTCTTGTTAAACCCCCGATTTTCCCCCATGTGATAAAGTCCTTAGTTTTCTGAAGTATAAAAAAGAGGAAGAGAAGAGAAGGGGAGGGGAAAGGAATGTAGCAGCACCTTTAAGATTATCTTTTTTTTTATCAGCATGAGCTTTCATGGATATAAACCCACTTCTTCAGATGAAATACAGCACGATATTAAAGCCTTAGGTTTCAAAGCATATTTACACAGTTGTGGGAGTGGGGAAGAATGTAATATCTTTCTGGGAGTGGGGCAGAATGTAATATCTTAACCTCTAACATTCCATCCCAATCCCACAACTATATAAATATGCCATATAGCCTGAAGTTTTAATATCACTCTGTGCTGCATTGGAAGAGATGAGTTTGTATTCACAAAATGTCATGCTAAAATAACAATAAATTAGTCCTAAAGATGATGCTACATTCCTCCCCCAGCCTGGCTTTTTTTTTTTTAAGAGCCTTTTAGGGGTTCTGTTTTCCTAAGCAGAATGGGAAGTTAAGAAAACAAAAGAGCCATTCAGTGAAGTATTTGCTTCTATTGGGTCACTGCAAATGTCTACCTGGGTGAAATGTTCAGGCTTTATAAGGTGACAGTCCTGCACAGATTGCCTGCTAGTTGCAAAATTGTCTTGACTCATCCTTGGAAATGCACCAACATTCTTTAGAGATTAGAGACACCCTTCCATACTATAGCTAACCTGTATTTGTAAAGGTATTAGCGGCTAATATTATAGATCTCAAATGCCCTTGAACTGTGTTGTGAAATCCACACTATACACAGTGCTGTCCCATGACCAGATGCATGGACAAACACCTTGTCCTGTAGGCTTCCTTAACCTGGAAAATATAGGTGCTGTGCTTTTATTCTTATTGTTATATTTTCTAAATACTTCTATAATATTTTAAATGACTGATGTTTTAGAAGAATACCTTATTTAATTGCCTTTTAAACTATTGCATTATTGCAATGATCACAAATGCCCCTAAAACCCACCTTAAGAGCCATGCAGCTGCATCAGCTGAAGGAGTGTTGTGAGGCCAGAGACTAAAGCACTGAACAATGTGCCCAGCCCCTTCCCACCAGTGAGTTGCAGTGCAATATGCAGTTGTGACAAGACCCGGCAGGGGTTGCTGATGTTTTTCATCACACGATAACTCACCAGTGAGGGCTGGGTGCATAATCCTTCAGCACCCTGCTCACCAGCACCACAAAACTCTTTTGGTTGATGCTTACCAGGGCAGAAGGTTAGAGTTTCCTTCTGGCATTATAGACCCAATCCAACCCTTCTCCCTCCTATTTATTATAGAATTTGATTTTTTAAATCTGAATCAATGCATAACAATATTGCAAAAAACAAAACAAAACACCTTTTCAGACAGACTTATTATTACATGGTGACTGAAAGCATTTCCCCCTTCACTAGCAAGTCTTTCAAAAATGTTTGAAATATTTCACAGTAAGATTTAACTCCAAAAGGTAGAAACCAGAGTGTGTTTGTGAGGGAGGGCTGTGAGTTTTGTGTGTGTGTGTGTGTAACAAGCTTAGTAGTACAATCTTAAGCATGTTTACTCAGATGTAAAACTTGCTCTAATAGAGTTGATTCCCTGTTGAGTATACTTAGAGCCAAAGATAGTGAATTAATTACTAACATATAGTAAACTCTTTTTGGTCCTTCCTTTGATGATATTCAAAGGGAGAACTCTAATTATTCATTAAAATAGTCGTATCCCACTTTATATGCAAGGTAACAAAATAAGTTTAGAAGAGTTTAAAATAATAAGAATAATTTTAAAAGAATAAAACATGTAAAATTAAACAATTTTAAACTCATTTATTTATGTATTATTTTGTTTAGAATGATTATCATTTATATGAAAAATTATCCATGGTTATGTCTCTTAGCTGCTTCCAATGTCTGTGGATGTCTCTGTGTTTCTTTTATGCCAGATGCATTGCCTGCTTATTTGGTATTTTCAAATTCAGACAGCAGTGTTATCCTTAGTCGTGTTTAGGTACTTTCTTTTTCTCTGTCCTAAGCTTCATGGTTGTTATCAAGATGCAGCACAGATTTTTTCTCCCCTGTGGATGTGATAATAAGTTCCTTCGTAGACTTTCAGCAGTTTCGTGTATGAAGCTTCCTATCATCTCCTGTTTCAGCTATTTGAGTGGAATGAAATAGGACAAAAACACTCTTTGACACTCCAGCAGACTAATATTTTGTTCTAGTAAGAGTTTTATGTATAGCCCTTGCAGGGAAACTGTTATCTTAAAAACCGGACAAGATTTGTCCAAGTGGAGCATTTTTGCCTTCTTCATATTAGTGGGACAAAGTTGAAGCTCACGCTTAGGTTTCTCAAAACACCAGCAGCATCTAATTTAGTCATCCCATCAATTTCTGTGAGAGAGATGGAGTAGTCCTTCACACCCTTTAAAATTTAAACTCCAGTGAGCCTCTGAATGTTCTTGTGGGTGATTTTTTTTCCTGTAACTTGTTTAGGATGAGAAGAGTATGCTGTGATATGATGCTTGCTGTGATATTCTGAATGCAGCAATAGAGAACTGTTGCAATTGGTCATTCCTGGTGGTGAATAACACTGTTCAATTTGTCTAGTGATAATTGAAATTTTATATAAGTGTCTTATTTTCTGCAGTAGCAAAGTTTTGAAAGAAGGTAAAAGCAATACAAAAGTAGAAGGCAAAATCCTTGTTTTTTCATGTCTCAGAAACACAACTCAGAGTCAGGTTGATGGCAAGTGACCTCAGCAAAAGATCTGTTAATAGTGAATAATTATATTTGCTGAACAAATATACAAATGACTATAAGCTGTGTTACTGGGGCTGTGGTTGTTCTGGAAATACATAGATACCCTGGAATTCAGTGTAAATGGTTTTCAGTCAAGAGAAGAACCTTTAGAAATTCCTACTGTTCATTTTGGTTGTTCAGTTACCTAATTCACATGTTAGCAGACACACATAGAAGCTACTTAAAAAGTATATAAATCAGGGGTGGACAGCCACAAACACAGCAGGGGCCATTTTTCCTTCCTGCTCTTGGCTGGCTGGCTACAGTAGCACTTTTTAGCATGGCTAAAGTGATGTGATGTCACTTCTGAATGCCATTTTGGCTGATATTTGGCTTATCATTTTCCTCTTTTTGTATGTTTTGGGGAGGTATGGTTGTTGGGTATTAAGGGAGCAAATTGTTGCCTTTTTAGGCAGCTTTGAGAGATTTCTGCAGATAAAAATCAGCCCCCCAAAATAAAAATAAAAAAGATAGGGGAATTTGGGGGCTTTGAATGGTTTCTTAGGGATCTCAAGGTTGCATGTGGCACACAAGCTGCACTATGCTTATCCCTGCTCTAAACCTTGGTTGAGGAATCTGTGGCAGGTTACAGACCGCCAAAAAATACGTATGGAATACGTATTAGGGTTAGGAAGAGGCGGTGCTTCCGCACCCCCTAACCCTAGTACGTATTCCATACGTACAACAGGGCGGCGCCCCTTCCACATGGGGGCCGCCATGTTTACGTATCGGACACATAGTGTCCAGACATGTCGCAGCGCCTATGACGTCGCGAATGCGCCAGCGGCGCCTCAGGACGTCATAGAGGCGCCGCAAGATGGAGCTCCATTTTGGAGCTCCTTTTTTGCTCCGTGCAGGAGCTGCGCGGTGTGCCTGCTACGGCTCCCTCATGGAGCAAGCGGCGGCGGCGGCAGACGGTCTGTAACCCGCCTGTGATTCTCTATGTTGATGGACCAACTCTATAATGGATGAGTATAGTGGGAGCTGGTGGAGGCTGTAGCTCAACAGGACCTGAAGGGCCAAAGGTTCTCCATCCCTATTGTGATGTGGCCATGTTCTGTGAGCATGCTATAAAAGTTGTTAGCTTTGGTACGAATACATTGAGAGTCTTCATGACATTATGTCCCTGGTCTCTGTTAGTTTTAGTACTAGAGGTTCTCTGTGCCAGTGCTGGGAATCCTGTAGTCCTTCTATTGGACTGCAAGACTAGTTAACCCTAGCAAGTACAGGCAGTGGTGAAGGATGCTGGGAGCTGCAATCCATAACATCTTCAGGTACACATGATTCCCTCACCAGCTGTTTGCTGTCAGAGTGACAGATGCTGTAAGAAGCTTACAAATATAACCCTTCCATAAAACATGGTGATACTTATGGGAACTGTTTCCATCTGCAGGCTATAAAGAAACCTTCTCAACCCATATCCATATCTGTTGGACTACAACAGTGGTGACTATTGTCATCTAAAACATCTGCCAATTGATATAGGCTGTGCAATGTATGTGACATTTCTCAAACATTAAGCAAGCCTTCTAAAAGAGAAGCAGATTTGCTAGAGATAATACACATTTCTCTCTGACATATCTTTCCTTTCACTTTTGGGTGTATGTTGCCAGACTATGCTTTAAGCTAACTGAGCAATTGCCTGTTTCTTCTTTGATTCCACTCCACTTTGTCTCTACCCAAAGGTAGCCTATAATACAATTGTTGTTTATTATAATCGATTTATTTAAATGATTTCTGTATTGCTTCTCAGTTCACAAGGGCCCTTGAGGCATTGAAAAAACCAAAACCAATTAAAACCACACAAAGATAAAACAATTTAAAAACAAATTAAAATACTCTTTAAAAACTCCTAAAAGCAGCCTAAAAACAATCCTGGAAAATAATTTGAAACTGTTAAAACAGCAATTTCAAACACTGAATGCATTGGCTTCTCACTGGAGCTTAAAAGAGATGGGGCCAGCCTAACTTCCCTCAGTAGGGTGTTCCACAGTTGAGGTGCTGTTATGGAGAATATCCTGTTATGTGTACCCACCAGCCTATCTTCACACAGTTGAGATGTGCAACAGAGCCTTCTCTGAAGATGTCAAATTGCTGGAAGGCTCATATGGAAGGAGGCGGACTTTCAGACATCTTGTCCTTAAGTTATTTAGAGTTTTGTAGGTTGATATCAGCACCTTGAATTGAACTCAGAAACAAATTGGAAGCCAGTGTAGTTCTTGCAGGACTGGTGTTTTATGGTCTCTAAAATGCACACATAACACTAGTCCGGCTGCTGCATTTCACACTAGCTGCTGTTTCCAAACACCTTTCAAGGTCAGACACACATACAGCACATTACAGTGGTCTAACCAAGAGTTTAAAAAGACATAATCACTATGACCAGATCTTTCTTCTCAAAGAAAGTGTGCAGCTGGCACAGCAGCCGAAACTAGGCAAGCTACAAATCTTGTTCGAATTAGTGGGTTCCAGACATCCAACAAGCATCCCTGCACTCAGTGATCAACAAGCCATACTTTCCAAACTCTTATATGCCACTTGCAGGGTGAGGGCACAATGCAAAAAGTGCTTTCACAGAAGGAGGGGAAAGCTCTAGATGCAGTTCTCACAAAAGAGCTAACACATTTTTTTTAATACTTGCAGTACTTCCATCTGCCCTATGGTGCCAGCTAGTTCTTGTCTCTTATGATTTATTTCTTGTTTTAGTGGCTAAATCCACTCATGGTGTGCCTTCTTTCCATTCTTTCTTTTGCACTGAGGAGAGGATTCCTATGACAAACTTATTCTGGAGTTTGTATATCTTTGACAGCACTCTTACCTGGTGCATAGAATGGTAAGTCTCATGGAAGAAGCTTTTGATACTGTGTTTTGATTCTTTATTTAACAAACATTTCAGGTCCTGATAAGATACCTCTCAGGGAAGAATTTGAACAGATCATGCTGAAAGCGATGCAGGAATTTACTTTAAGAGAGCAGTCCTTACAAATGAGTTCTCAGTGCTTCTCCTTGTCACCAACTCAACTCCCATGGCTTGCCAGGTTAATTGCCAGCGTCTCTCAGGACATGGTGCACGTGGTGGTCTCTCAAAATTCCTTGGCTGAAGGCATCTCAGAAACACTGAGATCTCTGAGTGAAATGAAGTGCCAGCAAAGATTACCAGATTATGTGGTTGCAATCTGCACCTCAAAGATCCGGGGTAACGAATTCTGCGTAGTAGTTTTAGGTAGGTATCTTCTTTCCATAGAATTTAGCGATCCAGTACAGGTAAATTTATTGATCCTGTATTCATTTGTGAAATAGGAGACTGATGTTTGATGTTTCAAACCATCATTTTGGAAATCTAAGACACAGTCATGGTATTAGCACTGGTTTCACAAACAACTGTACTGTATGGTTTATCAGTCATCCACATTTAATTTTGTTCAGCTTGGTGTTCTGGTTTGAGCATTGGACTACAATTCTGGCGACCAGGATTCAAATTCCCAATCAGTCATGGAAGACCACTGGGTGACCTTTGACAGCTCACATTTTCTCAACCTCAGAAGACAACAAAGGCAAATCTGCTCTGAACAAATCCTTCCAAGAAAACCCTGTGATAGGTCAGCTTTAGGGTTGCCATTAGTCAGAAATGTTTTGAAGGCACACAACAAAAAATATCCTTTTAAATTTGACAGAGGTATTTCTGTTTGTGAAGTCGAGCACTTTCATGGCCGGCATCCATATTTTTTGTGGGTTTTTCGGGCTATGAGGACTTGTTCTAGAAGAGTTTATTCCTGATGTTTCTCCAGCATCTGTGGCTGGCATCTTCAGAGAATGTTGGCATAGAAGTGAGTGGGGTGTGTGTGTGTATATATATATATATATATATATATACTGTGTGACCCTAGGTTGGGAAGAGTGATTTACAAGTTAATTTGTGCATTCTGACCTGATACTTGTTGGCATGGTCTAGAATTTCAGTGTTTTGAAACCTCCAAATGGTTTACAAACTGACCAAGAAAATCCAGCAAATGCTTTGCTCAACAAAGGACAGGAGAGACCCTATCATGGCAGCAGGAGGAGTTTACCACATACCATGCAGCTGTGGACAAGTGTACATAGGTACCACGAAACATTCAAACATGAATCAAGGAACACGAGAGACACTGTCAACTGAGTCAGTTAGAAAAACCAGCAGTAACAGAACATGTTATAAACCATCCTGGGCATAAAATGCTGTTTTAAAATACTGAAATTCTGGACCATGCCAACAACTATCAGGTCAGAATGCACAGGGAAGCCATTGAAATCCAGAAAAACCTAGACAACTTCAACAGGAAAGAAGAAATCCTTAAAGTGAACAAAGTTTAGCTACCAGTCCTGAAAAATACCAAAATTAAGACCCAGCAAAATGTAAGTGGAAACCACCAAGGATCAGGGTTTTTCACAGCAGACAATGGATCACTAATTAAATAGACACAAATCCTCCTTGTATATCCTCCCACCCTGAGGCCTTGCCATTCAACAACAGAACAATTCACAGATTAATATGTAAATCATTTTTCCCAACCTAGGGTCACACAGTGTGTGTGTGTGTGCGCGCTCACACACACACACACACACACACACACACACATATATATATACTGTATGTATGTATGTATACCCCACTCACTTCCATGCCATCATTCTCTGAAGATGCAAGCCTCAGATGATGGCGAAATGTCGGGAATAAACTCTTCTAGAACATATAGCTCGAAAAAAACCACAAAAAAGTATTTCTGTTTCTTTGTACTTCCCCAGTGATTTTGAGTGACATTCATTTCCACTGTGAACCAGAGACATCTGTTATTATTTTATTAATAAACCCACAAGCAGACAAATATGTGGAACACTTCGGACACAGCTGTTCAAATATACTGTTTGGACAAGTAACCAGCATGTTGCAACTACTCTGTTTCTCAGAGGTGGTTCCATGATTCTCATGGAACACATAGAACCTTCCTCCTTTCTTAAGCTTATATCTAACCACAGTCCCCCAGAACTGCACACATACATCTTGTTTTTGCTTTTTTTTTTTTTTGTATTTTTATTTCAGCACCATCTCCATCCTTCTTGATAATACCAGATCTTTTTTTTAACTACTGATTTAAAAGGTGTTTTGGCAATTAGTTCAGAATAGGATGAACCTGCAATATTTGTACAGTGGACATGCAGTATAAACCAGGGGTCAGCAACCTACGGCCTGCGGGCCACATGCGGCCCGCCGAGCCATTTGGACCAGCCCCAGCTTGGTCCTGCTGTCGATTGCCACTGCCAAAGGCCCCACAGGGCCTTTGGCCTGTTGTGGAAGCACGCGGGGCCTTTGGCGGCGGGCAAGGGGGGGCCATTGGCCTCTAACGCAGGTGCGCGGGGCCATTGGCCTCTAGCGCAGGTAAGGAGGAGGAGGAGGAGGAGGGAGGGAGGGAGGAAGGGAGGAAGGAAGGAAGGAGGAGGAAGAGGAAGGAAGGAGGAGGAAGAGGAGGAGGACGAGGGAGGAAGGAAGGAGCAGGAGGAGGATTTCCATTCCATTTTTACAGGTCTGCTTTGTTTTAACGATGATGGTGATGGTGATGGTGATATTGATATGAGCCAGCTTCAGAGGCACGGCCAATGTAAATTGCTGTGATTTTTACAAATTCATGCGCAGTGAAGAAAAACCACAGTCCCTTGACCAAGTACACCCTTCTGAGAAGTACACTTGGTGCAAGAACTGTGAAACCACCTTGACATGTTCAATATGCATAGCCATGTGAACCCATGTTCAGTGTGAAACCCAAAGAGTTTGGTTATACAATAAGCCTCTGAAATATGCAAGAGGCCATCTTAAGTAAAGCCATGTTCAATGCCCAAATGTGTTGTTTGCAATGGGGGGAGGAGGGGTTGGCCAGAAAGGAAGTACATTTCTGCCATCTGTCTAGGAATAATGCCCAAATGTCCTCCATTTTGATCATGCCTAAGAAACATGCATTTATATTAACATTTTTTAAAAAGCATCCAATGTTTTCACATGTCCTCCATTTTTAAAAAAATTGTCCTACATTTGAAAATGTTGTCCTATATTATTTAATTATTTAATTATTTATCTTTTTGGCTCCCCCCCCCTGTTGTCTGGGGGACACCAACCCGGCCCCCGGCTCAAAAAGGTTGCCTACCCCTGATATAAACAGTATGTAACACACACATCAATATATTTAGGCTCAAATGTTAAATGGTCAAATACACTTTGTTTTACAAAATATCTACCCCTTTCCTCTTAACTATAAGATACTTGTCCCCATTGTAGTTATTCCCATAATGGATGCCAAGGCCCATTACTGTTCACTGAAAGCAGGGTTGGCAAAAGGTACCCAGTGGGCTAAATGCAGCTCCCCAAGTCAATTTTCTGGTCTCCAATAGTCCCACTGCCCTCCAATGTTCACTAAAAATGCCCAATAGCACCTCCTCGAGCCCCTGGCTGGCACAATTTGCCATTTTGTTCCTCCACACAATCTGTTTGAATCTCTTATGGACTTATTTCCAGAGCAAGGAGTAAGCAGAAGATCATTTCCAGTCTTGAAAAAAAGGCCCATGTAGGCCTAAACCAGGTAAAGAAAGACACAGATGGAATGGTAATGCCAACGATACCTCCCTAATGTATCTCCTCATGCCCATGTTTGATTGAAAGTGGGCCTTCTACAGCTAAGACACTGTTGGCTAAATCAAACACTGGATGCCTGGCTTACATGGAAAGTTTCTGAAAAGAGTTGCCTTCCTCCCCATCTATGTGGACGAAGACTCCTACTGAAGGAGGGACTAAATATGATCCAAGATTTCTTTATGAAACCTAATCCTCAGTTGAAAGGCATGAGAGAATCCATGAAACGTTACCACTGGGCCAAAAGCATCACTCCTTCCCTGACTGATTGGGAATGGATGACAATCATCCAGTACTTCACATTTACATGAGGTATTCCTACCCATTCATTGTCCTTGGAGTTGATCAAGAACACAGAGAATTGAATTAAAATGCCACCTTCATTTTGTACCCCATTAGTGGTTGGCAAATGTGTGAGGTACATTGATGATTAATACTTGCTCCTGCTGATAAAGGAACTCTTATAAGTAGCCTCAGTTGCAAAACCACCAAACGCACTTAGCTCAGATTGAACTAGCAAAAGTGGTGGCATACTGTACAATTATAGCACTAGGGTTGCACTTTAACTACCATTGTAAAGAATCCTAGGATTTGTAGTTTTGCAAAATATTTAGAATTTTCTGCCAGAGAATAGTAGTGCTATAGTCCTTCCCTCAACTACAAATCCCATGAATCCATAGCATGTAGCAATGGCAGTTAAAGTGGTATCATAAGGATATTATTGTGTAGTGTGAAAGAAAACTGTGTCATTTCAAGGCATGGAAGGGGTCGTGTTGTTGATATGACAGCCACCCAGGAGCGACCATCATTTATTGTTAGATAATGCAAGGTTCTTTTCCCTTAGATCAGTGATTCTCAAACAGTTGTGTGTGCGCGCGCGCAGAAACTATTCAAGAGGTGTGTGTGTAAAACTTGGAAACTGATCTCTCCTCCTTCTCCTCTTCCCAAACTTTTTTATGTGTAAAATTTGCAAATGTGTTGAATTCAACTCCCTGCTCAGTTATGAAACCCACCAGGTGATCTGGGGCAAGACACATGCTCTCAGTCTCAGGGGAAGACAATGGCAAAACTCCTCTGAACAAATCTTGCCAAGGAAACCCTATGATAGGTTCACCTTAGGGTAGTCGTAAGTTGGAAACTACTTGAAGGTACACAACAACAAAATTTAAATGATTATATTTCCTTATAAAATGTTAAAACTTGAATATACATAAATGTAAAAATGAAAATACTAAATAAATAAAATATTTTTATTCATATATTATGTTGAGTGGGGGCAGTGTGATATCCGCATACAGATGTAAATGGGGAGTCCCAAGGGTAAAATGTTTGAGTACCAGTGCCCTAAATTGTTTCTGAACATTGCTGTGCCTTGGCTTTCAGAAAGTGAGTATAGTTGGCTGACGAGTTTTTCATCAATAATTTCATCTCAGGGAGGAAATGACAAGTTTAATTGGATGACTACTGATGAGAGTAGCCAAATGTTAGGCTATAATTTCTCCTTTGTGGACTAGGGAACTTCCTTGAGGCTGGCATTTACAGAATTTTGACTCAGTTACTCTTTTTTATGCCTGCTCCTTACAGCTCACTTGGAAATATTGTGAACAAAAATCAATTAAAATTGTTGTTAGTTATATTGAAAAATTGATGAAAGCTGGAAGTTTTTATTTCTTTTAAAATCTGGATGGAAAGTGAACCAAAAGTTGTATTATTTCAGTTCAGTTCTGACTTAGATGACAGTTATTTTTTTATGCATTTATTACCCTGTAAAATACCATATTCAGGGCACAAGGTCTGCCTTATGTTCCCCATGTAGGAAAAAAATCCAGTCTGAGAAATTAATTTGTAGTCATTAAAAACAATTGTAAATGTAGACAGCTTTGTTAGGGACAGTACTTATGTTCCTTTTTGGACCAAAATTTCCCTCTGCATGACATCTTTTAACCAGAAGAGCATTCACAGGCCAACCTGACCTTGGGGAACAGCAGGCAAAAGATGTGCTAAATTGATGTGAAAATGCACTCTTCTCTTTTTCTTTCTAATCTAGATGAAATTGTAAGACTTGCTCACAGAATAGTTTGCGTTAACATATTGACCCATTATCCATTGGAACATACAGTGCGGTCTTTACAAACATGCAGACTCTCCTACATTCTATTAAAAGCAGCTGAATTTCTCTTGCATTAACTGTGTAAACATATGACTGCTATGAGAGCAAGACAGAAAACAGAAGACAACTTTTCTTTAACCATCTGCATTTTTACTGTACTATGTTTCTGCTGCAGATGTGAAATTTTAAATAATAAAAACCTTTAACAAGGCAAATCTATATATTTTTAAATCTCAGTTGAACTCATTAGGGCTATTGCTCAATAAGTATATGTAGGTTTGTATTCTTAGAGGTTGTCCACATAGGTTCCCCCCAGTCCTATGTTGTCCTTTTTGGATGACACAAATCAAAATCCTGGGAGCGGGATTGGATTTGATCCTGCCAGACCAGATGCAGATGGAGGTGGGGATCTGCAGTGGTACCAGATCTATGGCATGAGGATGGGTGGACATATAAACAGCCACCCATCCCCACACCGGCCTGGGGATCAATCCATGGCCTCAGCCCATGCTTTCCTGGCCCATCTGCTCAGCCGCTTAGTATCAGAAAAGGCTCTTAATATTTGAAACTGAATTATATCAAATACACACCCAAGGAAGATACCACCAACATGCCAAATTATTATTTCAGAGTGAATGAAATGACAGGAAACATAGTGGGATATTCTGGGGAAATAAAGAATAGTTTTATAATTGAAGCCATATACAGCAATAAGTATATCTAACTAATGCAAAGATTTTCTGTTTCAAATCATGAACTGTCAATAGATTTGGTGAATACTATTTAAAATCAACATTGCTACCTACTACATAGTAAAAAGGATATAATAATAATAATAATAATAATAATAATAATAATAATAATAATTTGTTTTATTTATATACCGCTATTCCAAAGATCATAGCGGTGAACAGCAAGTAAGCTAATTAGCAAGTAAGCTAATTTGCCCCCAACAGTCTGGGTACTCATTTTAGCGACCTCAGAAGGATGCAAGCCTGAGTCGAGCTTGGGCCCTTTTGCTGGTCTTGAACTCGCAACCTTGTGGTCTTGAGTGAATGGCTGCAGTACAGGCATTTAACCACTGTGCCACCATAGAACTCTATCCTTATGTCTTGGGGCCTTCAAAATACTTGGATAGAAGTTATATATAAACAAATAAACATATTTCTTGAGGCTAACCTAAAACAGGGTCTTACAATCATTTCATCAAGTTTTATGCAATGCAGGACAATCCTTGTATTTTTTAAAAGCTACTTATAAATGTGAACCAGTAAATCCATATGCACTTGGAAGCTATAATTTAAAGCTGTGAATTGATAACTCTGTTAATATGGCTGCTGTGAAAGTCATTAAGAAGAAATGAATGTAGGTGAAGTCCTTGTAATGAAGTGTCCTGTGATTTCTCTCCCCCTCCCCCCTGTTCTCTAGGACAACACCAGTCTAGAGCATTGGCAGAGAGCATGCTTACTACTAGTGAGTTTTTAAAGGAGATCAGTTATGAGCTCATTACTGGAAAAGTTAGTTTTCTGGCATCACATTTCAAAAACACATCTTTAGGTGAGTGATCCTGCTGTTACAGCTCTCTCTAAGTTACGAATATGACAGTTTTCACACATCAAAAAATGGACCAAGTTGATTGTGTCCAAAATGAATACAGGTCTACTTAACACCTATTCCCAGAAAACCAGTGCATATCTTTCAGAACTACTATGAGAAATTCTAACCAATTCATCCTTGTGTTTGGGGGTGGGAGTGGCACTCTGTAGCTGGTGAAGCTCAGCAGGGCAGACCATAGGGGAGCAGCATCCCAGGAACAAGAAACAGGAAATTATCACACGGTGACAGGATAGAGACAGATTGTTCCAATGTCCTTATCCTGTGATCTGAGTGAAAGTGATCGTGTGAATCACTTTTACATGAAAGCAGGCTGAAAAGCGCTTTCAACTGTCATGGTAATAATGGGTTGTTCTGTTATTACAAAGCACTGCAAATAACAGGAGAACACTTTCAGCTGATGGCTGAAAGCGCTTTTCAGCCCGCTTTCATGTGAAAGTAAGTGATTTGCACGATCACTTTCTCTCACACTTCTCGGACGGCTAATTGACTGGTTCAGTGTGCTTGCAAGTAAAAGTGATTCATTTGAACTTTCAGAATCCAGTCTGGTCTCTAGAGCATTATCAAGGTCTCTTGGTTACAATATTGAACACCACTGGTGATCAACCAAGTGTAATAAAATAAATTCTGGACCACCATTCCTTCCGGTGCTGCGAAAAGGGCGCACTAGGCACCCTCGCACAGCCCCACTACGTCACAACCACGCTGCCTCATTTGGAGGCGGTGCGGTCGTAATGTAGTCATGGTGGCGGCCGTGTGGAACGGCCGCCGCTATTTGTACGTGCTGAGCACGTACTAGGGTTGGGGGTGTGCGGAAACGGCGCCGCTTCCTAACTCTAGTACGTGCTCAGCACGTACTTAGAGGCCAGTCTGTAATGGGCCTTAGTTTATAGTCCCTGGTGATAAATAAAACCTGGACTTCACTGATTGATTGTAACATTTACGTTAAACTTCACTGAATCAGAGCTATTTGTAAAAAAAAATGCTAGATAAATATTAAGTATGGCATGTCTTCCTTTGCACTATTTCTTTTGAAAATTTCAGAAGGGTGTTTTAGATAACATTCATATAATTTTTTTTGTTTTAATCCTTTACTAGGTGATGAACTGGATAAGTTGCTAGAGACAATGCAGCAGAAACGAGGAGATAATGTTATAATTCCATTCAATGGAGATGTTAATGAATGTGTGTCATCTCAAGAAGCAGCTGCCATGATTTACACCCAAGAACTAGGTAAGGCTTGTTTCTCAAGAACTGAAACAATGTAAGTCAAAACCAAATATTTAAATTATTTCTACCAATCAGAGAATATGAGGTAGGATAGGGCAATATGTGGCCCGCCAAATGGTGCTGGAAGTGAACTCCCATCAACCAAAGCCAGCATAATAAATAAGAATGTTTGGAGCAAGTATAAAGGCTTGATCTATAGATATCTCATCTTACAACCATGCAGCCATCCAACCTTGCTTTTAAGTGATTAGGTTTTTTACACCAGCTTTTTCCACCGTTAAGCAACAGAAGACCTAGAAGGCAACTGCTATGATTGTAGATCTCTTGTCACAACTTCCCTAGTCCCAACTCTGCAAGAGAAATGTCAGGAGTTCTGCAGCTGAAGAACTTGGCTTCTTGTAGGTTTACAAAGGATTTCTTAAAGATGGCCTTTCTTCAGATTGGGGAAATGTGCCTACAGTTTGCTTGCTATGCATTTAAATGTTAAACTTTTGATTTCATTCCTATTTTCATGTCTTTTGCAAATAGCTTAGGATGGGGGAAAACAAATTTCACAACTTGACCCCCTGATGATTTCAGTAACAGATGGAGGACCTAATCTGGTTCCTCTTAGCATCTGTATACCCAGAACAGTCCTGCACATGCACATTGTTACAGTGCACTAATTTTCCTATGTTAAATTATTTATGAACTCGGGCAAGCCAGCTTAAGTGGTGTGAGGAAGTGCCTTAGATGCTTTACTGTTAAATGCCTTAGAAATGCCTTAGAAGCTTTACTGTTAAATCTGTAGCAGTTTTGTGCTCATTACTAGAAAAGCAAAAAAGATCCAATGGATGCATGCTGTTTTTTTAAACATGTTGCAGGGACAATCTGATCATTTAAAAATTATATGTACAGTATTATATGATATTAGGTTTTAACAAACATATGTATACACTACTTTGGGAAGACAAAGACACCTTTCATGATCAGGAAAGAAATTTATTCAGCAAACAAACAAATATTGCTATGTTTAAGGCATTGCTAAGAGTCTAATGGCCCACTCCTAAATATTCTAACTAAGAGGTTAATGCTATACATTTAATTTAATTTAACTTTAAATAAACAGGAAATACCAATAATTTAGCTTGAGGTATGAAAATGTTTTTTAATGGTAGGAGTAGATTGTGCGTTTCATAGACAGGAGTCTTAAAATGTCATCAGTTTCATTTTCCTTGATGAAATGTTTTCCATAACATACGGGCACTTCTGTCCTAAACACATCATTGAAAACTTCAGTTCATCCTCAAGAGAGAATTATCTCAGCCTTGCTGTTGTTGTTTTTATTGTGTGTACCTTCAAGTCATTTCTTACTTATAGATGTTAAGGCTTGCCTTTCATAGGGGTTTCTTGGCAAGATTTGTTCAGAGGAATTTTTCCATTGTCTTGGAGGAGTTGAATTATTCAGATGCCATTGGACTGTAAGTCCCAGTAGCTCTACCCTACATAGCAAATGGTTAGGAATTCTATGAGCTGCAATCCAACAACGTCTGGAAGATCATGTGACTTTTAGGGACAGAACTTTGGCCTCCTTCCATCTCTTCAAGAGCTAAGATTGCACAGTTTGGGGGTGTCTGGTGTGGAGAGCTTAGAGTGTCTCTTGTTCTATTGTAATATCTGAATCAGGTACATCCTGTCTTGGTGTCACTCATACAGTCTCTGAACACATACCCAGAGAATGATAGTCATGCCCAGCCTTTCTAAGCTTCAGAGATAGAAATTAACCATCAGGCATCTCTGGGCAGTTCTCTAGGACTAGAATGTAAATTAGAGCTTTTCTTTTTCATAGATTTGGACACTGAAACCTTCCAGATTTATCAGCCTCAGCTCACAATTGCCAGAAAGCTCTTGTCACAGGTATGTGCCATAGCAGACAGTGGTAACCAAAGCCTGGATCTGGGTCACTTCAGCAAAGTAGATTTCATCGTTGTGGTCCCTCGATCAGAAGTGTTGGTCCAACAAACCATTCAACGGATTCGACAATCAGGTAAAAAATAATAATAATTGGGCTCAGAACTTTGATCTCTGACACTTTTACAAAGTAGTATGTTAGGAGTTATTTATAATTTAGAGTAGCATTGGTGACAATTTTGGTAACATATCATTATCGTCATCTATGTCACCATCATTTTAATGAAAATTAGAAATGAGAAGAAACTAAGAAACAGAGCCTTATCATATGAGAAGTCAAATGGATTTTTCCAGTCTGAAGATGCCAGCCACAGATGCTGGCGAAACGTCAGGGAGAAACTCTTCTGGAACATGGCCACATAACCCGAAAAACCCACAAAAAACTATAAATGGCATACTTTTACAACCATCTTCCTCAGGAAGAAAACAGAAGTGCTATGATGACATGTGAAGATGTACGGAGAAAGCCACTACTCTCCTGTTCCGTTTCAGTTCTCTTTTCTCATGCAGTAAGGCTCTAAGAATTAGAGTGGCCCAAATGACCCTCCAAAAACAGTATTTCAGAAGTAACAATTAAATGTTACTTATTACATAGAAAAGGTAACTAATAGTAGCAGTTGTTCTATTATTTCACAAAAGGAATATCATTATGCCCTGGTCATTCCACAAAAGAATGTGTTCACAAGTAACAAAGTTACTTGCAGTGCATTACTTCCAGATTCTCTTTTGGCCTAACTTGACAAACTTCAGGACTAGATACATAGGAGATCAGAATGAACAAAAGCACATAATTCCCAAATCACTGATATGATGTAATATGATGTGTGTAAGTGTAACCATATATAAACACTGGGGAAAAGGAAACAGAAGTACTTATCCAGTGAGCCTGATAACTTATCTGACATTTGTTTGATCTATTCCAAGTTCAGATTCAGAACTGACTTTGTTCTGCTTTCAGCATATTATGTTTTAAAAGATAACTTTAATTTTCTCTATTTTGGAGCAGAAATTCATTACTCATTTCTTTTCTTAGGTGTTCTTGTAGACTTGGGCCTTGAAGAAAATGGAGCAGCTTACCAAAGAGCTGAAAAATATGTGGTGCGGCTAGACAATGAGATTCAAACCAAGTTTGATGTTTTCATGAGACGGGTGAAGCAGAATCCATACACGCTTTTTGTGCTGGTACATGACAATGCCCATGTAGATCTGACAAGGTAATTCCTTCAATTACTATGCTGTTTGTTAAATTGGATGATGAGGATGAACTCTGAAGGATGTTTCTGCAGCATTTCATATACTGTGTGGCAAGAAGTGAACCACATTTGAATCCTTTTGTGGGAGAAAGGCAGGATATAAATCCTTGAAATAAATAAAATAAATAAATCTTTGGAACATGTCTGCCCTAGGTGATATTGCCAAGAAACCTGGTCTTAATATTGCCGTGGGGTTAGCATGGACCCACAGTTAGAAGCTGATAATTATAACTATTAGGAAACAAGTAAGAGTACAGAAAATGGCAGTGTTTCTTCATGACAAAGATTCTGCTTGTCATGTATTATACAATGTTATGGCATGCATTAAAATATAGAATATTGCAGATAGGAAAGAAAAAACTTCCTGGATCCACTGGTCCACTTTTGTAATAGTTCCTTTTCTGTATTCCACCATGGGTTTCTAGTATCCTACTCCATTCATTTTGTATGATGCATTGTCATCAGTGACTGGTTTGAGATTGTGTCATGCAAAATGTCATGCCAAATCTACATCTCAGAGGTATAAGAAAAACTTGTGAAATGTCATGTTTTGCTTATACCTCTGAAATGTAGATTTGACGTAGACTGATTAGGCATGGACCACACCCCACATTGAGGCATATCAGTTACTCTCTTCTGATTCATACTTTCTAATTTTACTAAGCCTCCTCAACTACTTGAAAAATCCTTGAAATTGAGTGGTATAATATTGATCACCTTCACACCCTTATGGCTTGACACTACAGAGACATTCTCCATATAGTTCATACCAATTGCAGTTTTTAAGCATGTAGAACACAACCAAGGTTTGAATGAAATGTACTTTTATTATTTTGTAGAGATTAGTTGGAGGGGAAGCTTCTAAATATTATGCCCTGATTTTTTGTGGACCAAGTGATTCCTGTAATTTTAATCTTTGAAAAATCTCTGGATTATGGAAAAGAATGTAAAAATTGTATATTTTATCTCTTCTCTTAGTGCCATTTCAAGCTCTCTCTCCCATGGAGAGCCTAGCTATGGATTTGCAGACAGAGTGATAAATTGCAGAGAGGTCCTTGAAGCTTTCAATCTCCTTGTTCTCCAAGTGAGTTCTTTCCCATATGGCCTTCAAACAATTCAGTCCAGAATCAGTTCGGCCAATGAAGTACACTGGATACAATTTGGCAATATGGTAAGAGACTAAATTTTGTAAATACAATGAAGTTCTTGGGAACTGTTTACATGCTCATGTAAGCATCTTTGGCCTTTAACCATAGTGGTGTTACAGAGGAAGGAAATATTTTCTATGCTGATATAATAAAGTCTGTATGCTTTCCTTCAGTAGCCAATCAGTATTTCCTGATCACATTAAAAAAGAACAAAACAGTAAATTTTACAAAACACCCAAATGAATATAAGGACAATATAAAAGGATTCAATCAATAAAAAAATTAAAAGAATTTAAAATTGTAAATGTTAACAGTGTGGAAATGTCTATGAATATATAAAGGTTTTTGCCTGGCACTGCATTAATAGTGAAGGTAATGCCAGAGAAGCTTTCTAGTGGAGCTTATACTCATAGATTAGATGCCCCCACCAAAGGTGTCACAGCTATAGATTAGGTGTTGCTACCCAAAAGACACATGGAGTAGAAATCCTTGTATTCAGCCCAAACTTGGCAAATGGGTCCTTGAACAGTCTAGGGAAATATCCAGTCTTCAGTCTTGTTAGGTTTCTTGAGATCAGTTTCAAATGTTGTGCCTAACGATGTGGACAAGACAGCTGAATCACTCGGTCCCACCACATGTAAGACTGATTACTGGCCATGTTGGCTGATACGGTAAAATAATAGTGGATTAATCAGATGGGTGCAAGGGAAGGTGGCTGTCACATTGAAAGAGGGCAGACTCTCCCCTGAAGAGGACTTCCCTTTCCTATGTATTTGAAATTCTGCTCCATTGTAAAAATCTCCTTTGGGGCAAGGTGCTTTAAGTGTGTGATCACTGGCCAACTTCAGATGTTCTTCGAGAAAGCAGATTATCTGGACCCACTTCCATCTAGTTTCAGGCCACCATTTGATATTGAAACATACTGAATATTCCTAACAGCCTACTCTAGGTGAAACACAAGGGGTATGCTGCCCTGTTGATTCTCAGTGTCTTTTGATACGATTGACCAAGGTATCCTACTGGACTGGATCTATGAGATGAGAGTAGGAAGCCCTGTTTTGTGGTTGTTTCACTCCTGTCTACGGACTGATTCCAGAGAGTAGCAATGGAATGGGGAGGGGGCAGTGGTGGGAATCTGTTAGATCCATTGTTGTTAACCTGTACATGTCACAGGGTTTCAGTCTATCTCCCATGCTGTTCAATAGCTATATGAAACCACTGGATGAAGTGATTAGGAATTATGGGTTTTGTGGCACCACTATGTTCTACTTCTCCATGTGATCAGATTAGCTAGAACTGTACAGGTGCTGGACTAGTGCATGGATGCTGTAGTGCAGAGGTTGGCAACCTCCGGCCCGTGGGCCGGATGCGGCCCGCGGAGGCCTTTGAGCCGGCCCCTGGCTGCTCCTGCTGCTGCCGCCAGTTGCAGTTTTTCCCCGCTCTGGGCGCCGCCATTTTGGGCAAAAAATGGTGGCAAAGTCTCTCGCAACCTCAGGGAAGGTCGCGTGAGATTTCACCGCCATTTTTCCCCAAAAAATGGCGGCGCCCAGGGCTCCAACGGTGACCGCGGGCCCCTGGGAGGCCAGTTTCCGTCGCAGGGGCCCTCCAGGAGGGCTCCGGCGGTGGCAGCGGGCCCCTGGGAGGCCAGTTGCCGTCGCTGGGGCCCTCTAGAAGGGCTCTGTCGGCGGCAGCGGGCCACTGGGAGGCCCGTTGCCTCCGCTGGGGCCCTCCAGGATGGCTCCGATGGCAGCAGCGGGCCCCTGGGAGGCCAGTTGCCGTCGCTGGGGTACTCCAGGAGGGCTCCGCCAGCGGCAGCAGGCCTCTGGCATCAGAGGCCGGCAAAGAAGGGGAGGCCTCCAGCGCTGGCGGTCCCCGCCGGCTCTTTCCCGGCTTCTGACAGGGCCTTGGGCCCTGTCAGGGGCCAGCAAAGAGGAGGTGGCCTGGCCCCTGGGGGGTGGAAGCTCCGCCCCGAGGGTGGTAGCTCCACCCCCAGAGTGGGAGCTCTGCCCCCGGAGGGTGGAAGCTCCGCCCTGGAGGGTGGAGGCTCCACCCCCCGCACGCGGCCCCTCCCCCGGGGGGGGGAGCCCCCCCCCCCCGCCTCCGGCCCCCCAGTTGTCTGAGGGACAGCAACCTGGCCCCCAGCTCAAAAAGGTTGCCTACCCCTGCTGTAGTGGGTTGGATGAGGGCTAATAAATTGAAGATGAATTCTGATAGAATGATAAGTCTATAGATTTGTGGTTTCCAGGGCCAGAACTGGGTAAGTGATATTCCTTGTATGGAGTTAATTCTTCATCAGGAACTACAGGTATATATATGTAGCTTTGGGAGTTTTCCTACATCCATCTCTCTGTTACAGGAGGCCCAGAAGGACTCTGTGATTGGAGACAGCTTTAACTGTCCCACCAGCTATGGTCATTCCTGGGCAGGTATAACCTTGCCATAGCAGTTCATGTTCTGAAAAAAAGTGAGGTTGTGGCTTCATTAGAGCATGTATTTATATAATGAATATGATCAAAAGAGGTTTTTGTAAGATTATAAGACTGGTCATGTTCATTTGAATGGCTGAGGAGAAGAATATGCTATTTTTGAATGTAAAACAAATATAAATCATTTATAACAATTTCTTTGCTTGTGATGTCTCCATTTGGAACAGGAGGAGCTTAGCCAAGATGAGAAGCTTTATTTTGGCTTGAATGAATACAGCAAGTCTCTCCAATGGGGAATTACAAGCCCACTTCTGAGATGTGATGAAACCTTTGAAAAAATGGTGAATACACTCTTAGAGAGGTATATGCTTTTGGAATAGTCTTTAAATGGAGACATGGGTTTGGTTGTGCAGAAGGCTATAAGAAAGGATTAGTCTCAAATATCATATGCATGTATTTGTACTGAAAAAAATTCACTAGTACCATTATTAGATACACTGTTTAACAAAGCACTAAAGTTAGAATTGAAGAATCCATTGTATTCCCCATTGCCATGTATGAATGTGGGAGATGGACAGTGAAGAAAGTGGATAAAGAGGAAATCAACTCATTTGAGATGTGGTGCTGGAGAAGAGTGCTGAGGATACCGTGGAGAGCCAAAAAGACAAGCAAATGGGTCCTTGAACAAATCAGGCCTGAACTCCCCCTGGAAGCCAAGATTATTAATCTAAGGTTGTTGTACTTTGGCCACGCCATGAGAAGGCATAGCTCATTGGAAAAGACAATAATGCTAGGAAATGTGGAAGACAGTAGAAAGAGAGGAAGACTACACACCAGATGGCTAGACTCAATTATGGAAGTCACAGGCCTGAATCTACATGACCCAAGCAGAGCAGTGAAGGATAGTGGTGCTTGGCGATGTCTCATCCACCAGTTGCCATGAGTTGAGGTCAACTGGAGAGTGGTTAACAACAACAACAACAACAAACATGTATTATGAGGGACCACTTGACCTCCTAGACCTAAATCCAATAGTCAACCCTGGTTGAGGTTAGCAGTTCCTCTTAGGCCTTATAGCCTTGCCTAGTCACTGTAGTCTGAATTTAGAAACCCTTTTGATAATATCACATGCTTCTAAGCTTTGTCTTGCAACCTCTTGGAACTGGGATTTTAGCATACTAGTTTTATATAATTCTCTTCCTAAGGATTTAAAGCATGAACAAACAGTACTGAGTTTCTGATGAATGTCAAAAGCTTTGTGCAAAAGATCTTACAGCACCTTTGAGACTGTGTGAAAGAAGTTGTAGTATAAGCTTGCACCTGAGGAAGTAAACCAAGTCTACAAAAGATGCTACAACTTCTTTCAGTCTCAAAGGTGCTGCAAGATCCCTTTGCATACTGATATTCCAGACTAACATAGGCCCAGTACAGATGGGCTTTTTAGCACATAAGGAATACATGCTTGGGTTGCCTCGGGGCATCACTTACAGACGCCTCGCAACACTAGCACATATTCCGTACGTCAAAATGGCGGTGCCCTGTACAAATGGGTGCTGTTATTTTGATGCAATGGATGCTTAGCATCTGCATTTCGTGATGCCATTGTGATGTTGTGAATGCACCATTGGTGCACTGCAGCATCACAATGGCGCCACAAAAATTACCTGCTTTCTGTGGCTTCCTTTTGCAGCGCGAGGAAGCCACACTGTTTGTCCGCTGTAGCTTCCTCACGCAGCAAAACAAGGCATGGGCAGACCACCCTTTTTGGGGCAGTATGTACCCTGCCATAGTAATGTCTCTGAATTCTACCCAATCAGAACCTTTATTATTCATGTTAGCCTTCACAGAGGTATGATTTTAGCTGTGTATATTACAGCCATGTTATTGCATTGATTTATGTCTCATTATTTTATTGTTTTGTTGTTGATATTTTAATTTTGTATACCTCTTAAATAAACCTAGTTAGGATAGCAGTTTAAGTGTAATGTCAACTTTGGACCTCAACTGTTGAATGTAAATATGAAAAATGTGGGTGGAGTACTGAATTTAAAATTATATTTGAATCCATCCCATTCTTTCAGCAATGGTACTATAAAATAGTTACAAAGGTGTTTATTATAAAAATTACTGCAGCATCTATACAAACATCAATCAAAAAACAGCATTAGTAATAGAATACATAAATTAAAAGCCATTTTAAACAGGTAGGTTTTCAGAGATTTTTTAAAAATTGCAGCTGAGGGAGTTGTTTGGTTGTTCCTTGGTATAAGGGTATCCTTTGGTCTCCAACGGGATGTTAACAAACCAACAGTATGATCATAGATGGTCCTTCGTCTACCTGGTCCCCACTAATTTGAGGATGGGTCTGTTAATGTCAAGCAGTCTGATTACTGTATATTCCCTCCAGTATCAAAGTACTTCCAAATATCATTTGCTGGTGAATGTAAGAGAGCCTGTACTATTGCACTTATGTCCTGCTTGTGATTTTTCCATTGCCAATGTAATGGCTGCTTTGATAATAGGTTGCCAGACTAGACAGGCCTCTGGTTTGAGCCAGCATGTCTGTTCTTCCTTCTTCATGTTCTTATTCTTGAAATGTCTTTTTAAAAAAAAAACCAACTCTAATCTCATAGAAGGAAGACTAAATTAGAATCCTCCATCATGTCTAATTTTCTTTAAGATCTCCTTTTCATTCCTACAGCCCAGTGTAGTACAGTTCTGACACTAATAGAGACTGGCAGAATTTAACTTTTTATCAATGCCTCTGGCAAAACAACATGGGCACTGATAATTTTTCAAGAACAATGTTATTTTATTTACTTACTTGTTTATTTATAAATCAAATGTTTATGTCTAAGATCCTCATCCCACAAAATGAATAACAGTGAAAACATCAATGAGCAATAAACTAAGTCACCAGGTGTGAACTTTGGAAATATTTCTGAACAGAATTCAATATAGATTCTTGATTAAACTAATAAAGTTGGACATGAAGTCTGTAATTATTCACAATGACATCTTTGTTACATCACTCTTCATACATTTAGTATGTGCTTCATATGAGTAGGATCCATGCTGTGAGTAGAATGCATAACGTCAGCCATCTCCCAGAGGAGCAGTTACTGAAACACAGTGTAGCAACAATGTGCAGGCTTCCTTTCCTACTGACAGTTTCATATGTCGTGTTCATTGTTCATTTAACAGTTACAGCTTGTCTGTAGAATGAGATTCTTAATTTGTAGTTTGAGTCACTACGTAAGGAACAGGTTGCTGTCATTCAGTCTTCAAGTGATCTCTTCCACTCTGTCTTTACCCTGGGATGGTACTTGCCTGATTTACATTGCAGTCTCAAACACACTAAGAAATGTGCCCAACTGAATCTAGTGAGATTAGTTTTTGAGTCAATGTGGATTATATTGCAAGATTATAATTATTTGGCCCATTTTCTATTCCTGATAGCTATACAATCTAAGGCTGCTGCCACACTGCAGCATTAATGCAGTTTGACACCAATTTAACTGTCATGGCTCCATCCTTAGGAATCCAGGGATTTATAGTTTGTTGTGGCACCAGAGCTCTCTGACAAAGCAGGCCAAATATCTCAAAAAACTTCAAACCCCATAGCATTGAGCGATGGCAGTTAAAGCAGTGTCAAACTGTATTAATTCTGCAGTGTAGATACAACCTGAGATTGTTTTTTTAAGCACTTTTATCAATTTCCAAGTGATGTGTAATATAAATAAGTCTTTCTTCTTCTTGTTGTTTGGGGTTTAGACCTAATTTCAGGCCACCATATTTTACTATGACTGATTAAAACAGAACTATATTCCTTTCAAGGTACCCCAGGCTGCACAGCATGGTGATCCGCTGCTATCTGCTTATTCAGCAGTATCTGGAAGCTTTAATGGCTCTCACCACCATGGCCTCACTCAGGAACCACAGCACACCTGAGATCCTCAGCATCATGGATGATATCATCACCACACCTGGCAAGGATAAGAATGGCCGTGGCCACATGCTAGTTATTAGGATTCCCTCTGTGCAGTTGGCAATGCTGGCAAAAGAGCGGCTGCAAGAAGCACGAGATAAACTAGGCCTGCAGTATCGTTTTGAGATCGTCTTGGGGAACCCGGCATCAGAGCTTACTATTGCCAAGCACTTTGTGAAGAGATTAAAGGTTAGCATAATTCAAAGGCTGTTTTGATTTTGTTTGACTATTATGCAGAACCTGTGTTTTTGAATGCAAGAAAATACCTGGTCCTTTTTTTTACTCTCTTTACACCACATGGAAAAAATGAAATATAAATATGCAGAAAAGCTACATATAAAAAGTTTTTATTATTTATTTATTTATTTGTATATTTATTTATTTTGCAGAAGTGACTGCAATGGAGGGGTGGCTGTTCAAGGTCTCTTCGGGGACCAATGTGGCTGCATACCTTTCCACAGTTGTCTACCTACAGTTTATTATAACTATCATTCCAATCTCATGAGATTTGCAAACCTAAACTGGCAAAAATCTGGAGTCACACATATACTCTTAGGGTGATTGTATTTTATTTCCTGCATCTGAACTCAGTCTGTGCATACAAGAGTATGATAACATAAGACAGTAATTTCCTATTGGGCAGAAAACTGTGTGCATTAACCCAGTAGCATAATCCAATTTGTATTGTTATCCTTTCTAGTTGAGGTGCAGAACACGAGGCTGTCTTACTGGAAGAAAGAAGTAGATTTCTAATAGAAGAAATAATTTCGATCCCCAGCCCTGAGAAAGGAATTAGTCACAGGTCTCTTCACAGTGGAAACTTCTTAAAATGCAGAACACAATATTGACTCATTGATCTGCTGTTAGGTGTTCAATTTCTGACCTATTTTTCCCCTCAAAAGAAATGATTCATGATTCACACCATTTGTATGAGTGGGTGAGAGAGCGGGAGAAAATATAACAGAGAGGAGATTGGATAGCTAGGAAAGGAAACTGTCACTGCTAGTTTTTTCTTAAGGTGCACACATATTCAAGAAGAGATTGTTAAGCTCACTATTCTCCATTAGCATCTCTATATGTAGTGAGACTCAGCTTCTTTTTTCTAACAGACATGTCATTGGGTGTTCTGCTTTGCTTGTTGTATGCTTGTTGTAGTTTAAGTATACATTCTCATCATTCAAAATATGATATGGTTCTGTTCACATGTTTCAATTGCATGTTATAGCAGGAGTGGGCAGTTGTGGTAGACGTGGGGCTAGAACCATCCAAGGGCCACATAGACTGGCAGAAATGGGGGCAGGAACTAGAAATGGCTTTGATTGTTATTAATGTTAAGGAGAGCAGATGGGCATGCAATCTATTCTGTGATCCTTTCACACTACATAGTGCTATGGTTCCACTTTTAATTGCCGTGATCCTGCCCTGTGGAATCCTGAAATTGGAAGTTCAGGGAGAAACATTTAAAATTCTCAGCGAGAGAGGTCTAATGTACCCCTACAATACAAACCACAGGATGCCATAGGAAGGAGCCATGGCAGTTAAAATTGAACCCTAGCACTACATCTGTGTAGTGTGGAAGGGCCTCTGGAAGCTTCCAGAAGAGGCAGTTCACCATTTTCACCCACAAACAGGACAACCTGGAGGTGCTGAGGCTGTAACAATAAATGTGAGACTCCAGTGATATGATACAGAGGTTAGCCTTGAATGAACCATCCTTCTACCTCTGTGAAGATTATCCTTTCCTACTATTTCCCTTCATTTCATGCTACGTACATGGCCATGAACTAGGGCATTTGGGAGCTGTAGTCCCAAAAAGGGGGGGGGATTCTTCCAATTTCTATCATCTGCAGACATTCAAAAGAGGAGCTATCAGGTGGCACCCTAGTAGGAGCCCTGGCGACACAGTGGTTAAATGCTGGTACTGTAGCCACAATGTTGTAAGTTCGATCCTTGAGGAGGACTCCAAGGTCCACTCAGCCTTGCATCCTTCCAAGGTTGCTAAAATGAGTACCCAGCTTGTTGAGGGCAATTGGTTTACAGATTGTCAACTGCTTAGGGGGTGCTAATTCACTGATAAGTGGTATGGAAATGTTGCTATCAGGTGATGCTTTTATATTTCATCTGTAAGAGCTACTTTGTTGTTGTTGTTGTTGTGTGCCTTCAAGGCATTTCTGACTTCTGGCAACCCTATCATGGGGTTTTATTGGAAGATTTCTTCAGAACGGGTTTGCCATAGGCATACTCTGAGGCTGAGAGAGTGTGACTTGGCCATGGTCAGAGCCACTTGGCAGATTTTTAACACTGAAAAGCATTTTGGAATTTTTTTGTATGACCAACAAAAGTTGCATTGTTTCCTTTTTTTCCAGTGACAACAGAAACATATATATTTGCTCAGACATAAGTCTCTGCTTTCAGTGAGGTCTTCTCCCTACTAAATATTTTAGTAAGCGATGGCTCAAAAATATCAGGCTTGCTTTTATTTTTTGTTTTTTTTAAAAGAAAATCCCTTATTTGTCCTGATATTTTAATTTATCTTTGGTTGTATGAAATACTGTGTGAATTTCTTTCCACACTCACACAAACACACAGTTTCTCATATAAAAGGAACTAAAATTAATAGAGTGATTGGTTCTTGTTGCTTTTCTCTAGTTAGTCTTTGCACTGTGAAAAACTGTTATTCATCAAACTTTAAAAAGGATCTCAGTGCATACTTTATTTCCTTATTGTTATTTATTTTTATGTGAAATAACCCTCCCCATTCCTGACAAGTGACAATTTTCTTCTTCATTTATCTTCCCAATATATTACCTTTATTTCCCCATGTCATAGGTATTTATCTAATGCAGGGAGATCTATGAATGTTCCAAAGCCATCCAATCAGTCTGCAGTACTCTCAATTCAAAATAGAATAACATTCTTTCTTGACAGGCCTGGATTTTTTTTGAGATTCAAATCTACAAGAGAGAACAAAGACTCTGCAGCTTGTTATTTCCAGGAAACAAATTAACTTGGATACCTGCAAGGGAAGAATGTATGAAAAATAAAGAATGTATGAAAAATAAAACTGAAGAAATGATTCCAAGCTTTCTGGATGTTCTTTTCTCACAGGCATGGAGAGGAAATGAACAGGATGATTGGTTTCCTCATACATACCAAGATTTAGAAGGTCTGCCTTGTATTGTTGTTTTAAGTGGCAAAGACCCACTAGGAGAAACATTTCCCAGGTATGATCTGAGTTAATCCATAGTTCAAGTATTACTTTAGAAACTTCTTAAAATATCTGCATAATCTCACATTTTATTATTATTGTTGTTATTATTATTATTTTAAGCTCCAGTCTGTTAATACTGAGTGGCACATTTATAATTTTCTTCCTAGGTTGAAAAATGATTCATACAAACATTTGTTTTGAAAATTATTGTTGGTCAAAAAAACAATTTATTCAATTACACAGGTTCTTTTAGACAGCCCTACAGCAGAATAGTGTACAAACTATTCTGTGTACAAACAGGCCTATAAAATAGGAATATGAAAATATAAAAACATTAAATCACTCTCAGTAACAAAACCATGATGGAGATTATGGCACAGGAATTCATGCCAAGATAGACGCAGGTTAGGAGTCTGGAGAATAGGCAGCCCGTAATCCAACCTGGGCTGGGATCTTCCCATTCTTGAAAAGCTGCTGGAGAAGCCTGGGTTGAATATGGGCTGCCTACTGGCCAGGCTTCCAGTTATGTGATAACATCCGTTCCAGCCGTTTACAACCTGCATCTATCCCAGAGTGGATTTTCTGTGCAATAACCTCCAAAGTAAAAAATCAGTGTTAAGCTTCACTGAAACACATTAAATCATCATACAGTTGGGCTTCCATATCCATGAGTTCTGTATCCATGGATTCAAGTATCCATGGTTTGAAAATATTTTTAAAATATATGAATTCCAAAAAGCAAACCTTGATTTTTCCATTTTATATAAGGGAGGCCATTTAACTATGCCACGGCATATACTGAGACATGAGCACCTACAGATTTAGGTATCCTTGGACAGTCCTGGAATCAAACCTCAGCAAATACCAAGGGCCCACTGTACAACTGATACTACATGTTTAAAAACTGGCAAATAAGTCTTTGTCTTCCAGCAGAATGACATCATCATTGGCACCAGGTGAGTCTCCCTTAAGAAGACGCTAATAGATAGGCATTCCACATTGCTAAGCCTGTTCCAGTTAACCACCTGCCTCATTCCATATGTTTGCAGGATCAGATAGGGATATAATTCTTCCCTAGTTTTCTACTCAAAGGATGTAATGAGTAATGTTAGCAGTTTTATTCCTGATATGAGAAAGTCTTTGAAAACCATTCAGTTCTTGAGGGCTAGTTACAGTTTTGGACTTATTCTGCACAATATTCATGTGTGTTTGTTTTGCACAGAAAACTGCATTTCCTATGAAGGAAACAGCATTTTCTGCACAGGAAATCTTTCTATGCAAAAATATTATTTTGGCACAGAAAAAGCAGTTTCTTGCACAAATAACTGTTGCTTTCTGTGGAAATCAGCAGATTTTGCACAGAATAAGTCCTGAATATTCTCATTAGTCTAGAATTCTTGTCATGGTTTCTTGACACTCACAAACATATTTTTCATCATTTTTCAGATATTTTCTTATATCCTTCCTACATCTAGCCTCAGATAATGAGAGGAGTGTTTGAGCTGTTGTGATATGAGGTGGCAAAGTAAACATTCCTTAATAATAAAATAGAGATTAACAATCTGTAGAAACTAAGAACTTTTCATGGTAGAAGGGTAGATGCTAAGATGCAAAGATGCTAAGAAAAAATGTTGCTTTAAAGATTTAGAGGGAAAGCAAAGCATGTTGCTCATCTTTTGAGAAGGGTAATCCATGGACCAGTCTTCTCAGCAAGATTGTGCTATCTTTGTTACATCCATTCTCAATGGTTTCCCCCTTCATACGACACAGAAACAAATGAATAGAACTTCACAATTTCCCCATGTCTTTAGCTATTTTAAGTGAACAAGTGGCTGTGATCCATCAGCAGACCACCAGCAATCATTCACTTCCTTCTCAGGTTTGAAAAAGGGAGGCTCTCTGTCTTCTGCTGCTGCCACACCAACAGTGTTAATATAGATAATTCATCAAGCCAAGCACAGAAAGGCAGCACAAATAAAGTTGTTGTTGTTGTTGTTGTGTGCCTTCAAGTTGCTTCCCACTTATGGTGACCCTAAGGCAAACCTGTCAAGGGATTTTCTTGGCAAGATTTGTTCAGAGGAGGGTTGTCTTTGCTTTCCTCTGAGGCTGAGAGAGTGTGACTTGCTCAAGGTCCCCCAGTGGATATCCATGGCCAACTGTAGATTCAAACCCTGGTCCAACAGTCAAATGACTAAACCACTCTGGCTCTCCCAAATAGAATTGCTCCCAAGAAACCATAGCAGCTGTCATAATTTTACCCTCATTACCTTTACTGCTAAAGTTGATGGCACTGGTTTCAGAGGATGTTTTCTCTTCATTAAATCTGATGTTAGTTTGTCATTTGTGCTTGTTCTATGATTTTCATATGCAATAAGACTAGGTTTTGCTTGTTCTGTTTCATTTCTTCTACATAGACTCACTCTGTCCCACAGTATCATCTATCAGCCTTCTAATTAAACTTGATAATTTTTCATATTAATGTTGAAAGATCCATTTTTATTGAAATTTTTAGTTCATATTTCTTTTTTTCTGTACAGTTTGCTGATACCCTGCAATGTATACATATAGGTATAAATCAGATTGTTACGCCCAAGTAATTTATGGAATTTATATAAGTGTTGATCTTCCATTTGTCTGTTTGGGACTTAACAATTGGATTTATGTTATAGTGCTTAAATTTCACCCAAACAAGAAATCTACATCTGATACTACCATTGCATCTGAATTCCCCTTTCTTCTACAATTCAGTTACTGGATACATGTGTAGTGATCAAATTCTTCCTACAAAAAATAGACCTGATCTGATTACATTGGTAATTTTTTGCATTGTGATATAACCAAAGCACACATCTGGCAGAGCACACATAATCTGTAAGAAATAATGAGCATGAATTGAGCAAGTGCATCTGTCAGAACAAGGTTTAGAATTTACAAATTGAATAACTGTGCTATTCAGTGCCATTCTAGAATCAAAAATTGATACTCTGGAATGTAAAATCCAGGGGAAATTTTGAATGGGGAGAAACCTGATGAAATAAGACTTGTCAGCAAACTGAGAAACCCATATGGTTGCCTAACTATCCTGTCCAAGTTCCCTTCTCTGGTATGGGTAACTGGTCCTTCTTTTTTCATACCTTCATGGAGAACGGATAACAGAATGAATGCAACTCCCCCTCCCTCCCTATATATTGATTCTCCAGGTCTTTGAAATACTGTGATCTTCGACTGATTGATTCAAGCTATTTAACTCGCACTGCCTTAGAACAAGAAGTAGGACTGGCATGCTGCTATGTTTCAAAGGAAGCAATTCGAGGGCCTATTGTGGCCCTTGACCTTAGTGAGAAGGCGCAGGAGAAGGCCAACGTTGGTGAGAATGATGCTGATGAGCTATCGATTGACTTGGAGAGACCTCACAGTAACAGCAGTGCTGTGACTGGAACTTCAGGTTGGTTGTTTATTTTACCTTTTACTGCTGCCATTGTCAATGAATACCGTTTGCCTTAGATGATGCTAAGTGGTCAGTTTTTAAACAACTTGGACAAAGCAGTGCAAAGCCTTGCAATTTTTGCAAGACAAAAATGAAACATGGGAATGAGATACACCTTTTTGTATCCTTGGGAAGGAGAAAGGAGAAGGTGGTGGAAGTGAGACTTTAAAGTGATCCAGACTGTTGATTTCAAGGTAAGTCAGGAGAGGAGGTGGAAAAAGTGGAAGGGGTACAGCTAGGGATTGGCAAATGGCCATTATGGTGTCCTTTGCCTGTTCAATAGCAGTTGTGTATGAGTAACAGATATATTATTAGCAATGGGCATCTGCCTCTTTATGCAGAAATCCAGAATTGGAAAAGTTAGCCTTGAATGTAGGTGGAAGGATTAAATATCTTTCTAATTTAGTACAATGAAAAATATAATACCATCTGTTTTTTTAAACCTAATTTTTCATCTCCCCCACCGAGGTGGCCTAAGTCTACAATTGCCATCTTTGTAGACTGAAACTCAGAGAGCAATGGTGATTACATCTGTCCATGTCAGAAGACTGTTGCCATAGATGTAGGTTGAGTAGCAAGGTGAAGCTCAGTGGCAAGCCTGCCATTCTAGTCTTTCATTGCCTCCAGAGGAAGAATACTGGAACAAGAGTGTTGTAGAAACTATGACTGAAGAGACCCAGATTCATATACTTAATCATTCATGACATAGATTGGATGACCATGGGATAGTCATACTGTTGCTGTCTAACTTTCCTCTTAAAATGGGGGTGGCAGGGGGAACTGTGCACACTGCCTTTAACTTCATGGAGGAAAGGAATGATAAATATAAATAACAAATGAAATGATTTAGTAATTTTCATTTTATAGTAGATTCTGCAGGTTATTTTGCAAAATGCACCCCCCCCCCCCGCACCAGCTTTTGGGTTTCATTGCTTCCTGGAGAGGAACCCTGTTTTTGTAAATAGGTGCATCAAAGTCTTTCAAGATGTATGTGTTCTTGTCATAATGCTACACAGAAGAAGAGAGCTCCATGTAAAGTGTTCCCTGCTGTGTATCTCTTAGGACTCATGCTTTAATCCTTTAAGTGTGATTGGGAGAAGGCTGTCTTTCAAACTCTCCTTAACCGCAAAATCTAGGTAGAGTTAATTCTTGTTATGACTGGTGCTAGCTGTGGGCAGGAAAGGATCATGTGAACCTTGCATGATCCTTTAACTATTGTTAAAAAATTGCAAGTACATTGGCCCTAAAAGGTAGAGAAAAAGTAGGAGAAGATGGTGTGAGGGAGGCAGTGCCACCTTTGGGCTTGGCAGCCTTATGCTTCCCTAGCTTTCTGGCCCATATCTTGCTTGCTTCATACCTTTGATTTATATCCCACCTTTCCCCCAATATGGCAACCAAAGCAGCTTTCAATATAAATTAAAAATATTTAAAACAGTACATGCTAAAAAGTTTACTCTGTTATTCATTAAATGGTACAGCAGAAAATCTGTCTGCCTGTCTGCCTCTGTATTTAGCCACTAGCCTTTTCATCTCCTGGGTATTAGAGCTTGCCAGAGTCCCATAGTGTGAACTGAACAATATTATTTGTGGTATTGTGTTCTAAATATTCTAGGGTGGAAACTGAGTGACTATACTCTGTACTGTAGTTTATTACGATATTGTTCAGCTTTTCTTTTCTTAGGAGGAACCCTGGTGGTGCAGTGGTTACATACTGGCACTGCAGCCACAACATTGTAAGTTCGATCCTAGAGGAGCTTGTTGGGGGCAATTGGCTTACACATTGTAAACTGCTTAGGGAGAGCTAGTTCACTGATAAGCAGAATAGAAATATACTTGCTATTGCTAATTATTCTTTTATTTTAGGTTCTGTAGCAGAAAATGGTGTGAGCTCTTCCAGTGCCACAGACAAATCTCAGAAGCCACCATCATCCCTAAACTTCCAGAATGTTGCCAATAGCTCAGTCAATGAAGCCTTTGCTGCTGGGGAGACTTTGAAACAAGAATGTGACTCTCTAGGCAACCAGATAGCAAGCAGTACCACTTCAAAATTGTCAGCAGCATCCTCTTCTGTCAGTCAGACATTCCGGTGGTCTAGCCAAACTATGAAGGAACACAACGCCTTGCGTGTGGCCTTACCCCGTATTGTGATTTTGTCTAAAGCTGCCTACTGCCTCCTGGGCCCACAGAAAAGTGGGCACCCGCCTTTCTCTTCTTCCCTCTTGCCTCATGCCGATGTGTCTTGGGTAAGCTCTTTGCGGCCTGTGCTGCACAAGGACATGAGCAGTGAAGAGCAGTCATTGTACTATAGGCAGTGGACTGCAGCACGGCAACACCATGCAGACTACAGTAATCACAATGAAACCACTGGCATCAGAAGCTTTCATCCGCGACGGCTACTTCTGACAGGACCTCCACAGGTAAATGGAAAGAGTAGTTTGGCTCTGCTAGTAAAGAAAGTGGGCCAAAATGGTTAGAAACTCAGGCCTGGGTTTAGGATATAAAAATTCATGCTAAAATAGTTACTGGAAGAACTGAGATACTTTGAAGTATTTTCTTCCATACATTCATTTTTATCTGTTTGTCTAATTCTGCTAATTACCTCACAGAATGCCTTGGAAAGAGTTCAAAACTGCAGGTAGACTTAGTAGTGCATTATTGCATGATTTTCCATGCCCATCTGTACATTACTCTGATTCTGCTGTCCACTGGAAGCCAATGCATGATGAAGCCACATGATACCTGCATGATTTCCAGAGTGTTGACTCCTGGTTGACCAGCACATGTACAGCAGCCCTGTTTATAAATAATCACGTTGCTTCTGCTTACTTCCTATTGTGGCATATTTGGTTTCAAATGTGTTTCCAGTCTATTCCTTTCCTTTGGTCTTAATGAACTGCCTGTTGGGTTTTAGGTTTTATCTGAAATTCATGTGTAGGTGGAAATAGCCTTGGTAATGAAGGTAGATATTAGTGCCAACATGAAAACATGCACACATCTAACTGTCAACAAATAGATGTGGAATGAATTTTATACTTTGCTGCTATGTAACCATGAAAGCTGAAAAAAGCCATTTACAGTCTTATGTTAATATCAAATATCATATACTCAGTTGTCCTGTGTGGTAGAAGTTAGGTATAATACTGTAGGCTTTCATTTCTTTTGAATATGTGCATTTTGGAGACTTGTGGTGTTTTCATAATGTTTGTATGCATGTTTATAAGTGTACAAGCGGAACCTGTCAGAAGCAAGTATACTGTTTAAAAATAGGGAGCAAGCTTTTTGAACTTCATCAGATCTTTCAAGAACCACAGTATCAGAACAGCCTCATTCCACCCCCAGGTTTCACCTCAATTGTTGCTAAATGCCATCAAACTCTATGTAAGCTTCTTGTTGCCTGTTCGAGGGCAGGGAAATGTCCAATTAACAATTTGTAAGCCACTCTGATAACCTTTTGGCTGAAAAGCAGGGTATAAGTAAATAAATATTATATTATTATTATCTCAAAAGAAAATTACATGGCTCACAAAACTACAAATCCCAGACTTGTGTCAAACGGCTTTATTTTTGCAATGCAGACAAGGCCAAAGTTCATGGTAACTCCTGGGAAAGTAATTATTGGTTCATTACTGCCCATATACAATTTCCCATAGTCTTTTCCTTAGTTCTTACTTAGGGAGAGAAACTTTCATTTTAGAATTCATGGTGGAGTGCGTCATAAAGTCTATATACTGGAAAGATACTGGTAATTTTTTTTTCAAACTGATTAAAAGCCCTTTGGGAGAGAAGACTAAAATCTGTTTGCATTGTTGAACAAAAGTAAAATTTTTGTGTTTGTGTTCATTTGTTTTGTGCTGGCAAATTATAGTATTGGATACTAAGCAGTGAAGGGATGAGAACTGGATGAACTGATACTATTTTAATGGATGTATGTTGTAATTTGTCCTGAAAATAAGAAGATAAATTGATTGATTAAAATCACCTAGGGGCTGAGCAGATGGGCTAGGATAGTACAGGAGCCCTGGTGGCGCAGTGGTTAAATGCCTGTACTGCAGCCACTCACTCAAAACCATAAGGTTGTGAGTTCAAGACCAGCAAAAGGGCTCAAGCTTGACTCAGCTTGCATCCTTCCAAGGTCGCTAAAATGAGTACCCAGACTATTGGGGGCAAATTAGCTTACAGTTGTAAACTGCTTAGACACTACTTAGGCGGTATGAAGCGGTATATAAATGAAGCTTGTTTTATTTATTCTGACTCCGGTACTCCCCATGTTGATCCTCAGGTCAGTACAGGGATGGGCAGGTGTTTACACGCCCATCACCATGTTGAGACCTACTACTTGTGCACACTTTACTGTTCTGTCACTCATACTTAGAAGCCCTCCGCTGCCACAGCTCATTTCTACATCAGATATGGTGACAGGGGGCTCCTGAGTATGAGTGATGGCACCACAAAGAACACAGGGGGCCATCTAAATAGCTGGGGGTTGCCATGAAGTTTCCAGAAAACTCCAAGTCAAACCCTGGAGTCAAATTACCCTGTTTACTCTGGGATCAGGCCATATCCACTGGATCCACATCCGGTCTGGCAGGATCAGCCCCAGGATTTTGATTTGCATTATTTAATGTGGATGGCAGGAGGCTAGGGGGAACATGGGTCTTTTGGCCTGTGCAGAAAACCCTCAATCTAAATTCCTGCTCCAATGAAATAAGACTCCAGACACAGAGTGGTCTAATAGTCTTCATATGCATAAATGGGACATTGCTAGGGGAGGCTCAGTTGGGCAAATGATGAGATGAATCAAAGGAAGACATGTGTAAAGAATGCTCCTCATCCTACCAAAGAGAAGCAACAAAAGAATGGTGGTGCTGGTGTCTTAGGTGAGTTAATATCTTTATAAACAATATTGATGGAGGAAAGGAGGACATAGTTATCAGATTTGCAGATGACATCAAAAATACATTGGAAGATGGAATTGGGGTTATAGCAATAGCAAGTAGCAAGTACATTTCTATGCTGCTTATCAGTGCATTTATGCACTCCTTAAGTGGTTTACAATGTGTAAGCTAATTGCCCCCAACAAGCAGGGTACCCATTTTAGCGACCTTGGAAGGATGCCAGACTGAGTCAACCCTGGAGCCCCTGGCTGGGATTGAACTCAACATCTTGTGGCTTGTAAGTAGTGGCTGCAGTACCATCATTTAACCACTGTGCCACCAGGGCTCCCTAATTCAAAATGACTGTAACAGATTGGAGAACTGGGCCAGTATTAATAAAATGAATTTCACTGAGCATATACAGTTGGCCCATGTCATACGCGGGTGTGCCTTATGTGGCTTCCAGCATACACTTGAAGCTGCACTAGAAGTTGAAGCACCGCGTTCCAGAAAAGGCTTGACTGGGGCTTGAGCATCCACATTTTTTCCCTTATGGGGTGAGTCCAGAACAGATCCCCTGCGTAAGGGAAGGGACGATTGTATATGCTGGTTCTACATTTAGGCAGGACAAATCAAATGCATAAATATAGAAGTATAGTGTCTACTTAAAGGGAAGTAATAGTTCTACTCGATTCTGCGTTGGTCAGACTTTAAAAGATTATTAGGATGATGAAATGTAACCAAAGGAAGGACACCAAAATAGTAAAAAGAGGCTTGTAAGTAGAAGGAACAGTAGAAGGAAGTGGTTATGTTTAGCCTAGAAGAGAAGATATCTGAAGGGCTGTCATGCAGATATCAAGCAAGCTCAATTTGTACTGTTCCAGAGGGTAGGACCTGAACCAGTGGAATTAAATTACAAGAAAAATGATTCTTACTAAACTTTAGGAAGGACTTCTTGACAGTAAGAGGCGTTCGAGAGTAGAATATGTTGTTTTGGAGTGTGGTGGACTCACCTTTACAACAGATTTTAAACAGATATAGGCCTGTTACAGACTGCCAAAATAAAGCTGCTTCGGGTCTCTTTGGAGGTATGCTATTTAAATGATGCATGGGGTTCTAAGAGTCCGGAGGTCGCGCCAAAGCCACACTCCATTCCTAAGCACTGGAGTGCAGCTTTGGTGCAGCTTAGGATGCATGCATCATTTAAATAGCATACCTCCAAAGAGACCCAAAGCAGCTTTATTTTGTCAGTCTGTAACAGGCCATAGAATTGCTAGCTGTGATTTCTTTAGCTCTAAACTTCTTCACGGTCTGAGAATTTACAGAGGGCTGCAATTTTTATTATACATTCTGAAAGTTTTTTTTTCTATTTGATTTTGGTTTAGGTTGGGAAAACTGGCTCTTATTTACAGTTCCTACGAATTCTTTTTCGCATGCTAATAAGATTGCTGGAGGTGGATGTGTATGATGAGGAAGACATTAATATCAGTAAGTACCAAAGGCCCATATTCATTCCAGAGGGGTAGTTCTTTCTCACAAGGATAAAGCTTCTGGAGTGCTCTTGGAAGAGGGAAGTCAATTTAATTTTCTAGTATAGATATGTTCATATGCATGGATGTTAAATCAAGTTTTCATTGACTAACATTCTTTTTTATCTCCATTTAACAACTCACACTAAAGTGAAGTGATTTTTGGAGATACTTGCTGAACTTTCTCAATGCCCATCTTTTGGGGGTTTGAAATTATTCAAAGATACCTTAAGAAATACAAAATACATAGTCCAATATAACTACATAGAACTATAAAAAGCTGTCAAAATAAACAATAACAGCAACAACAAAAGAACATGATAAAAGGCCATTATTCCATTTATGAAATAGTATGTGAAAATAAACATTGCCATGCGGACTTACATTAGAAAGAGTGACATACCATCCCCTCAACTAGCCAAAAAGCCTCAGAAACAGCTCTGCACAGTTCTTCTGAGCTTTGTGGTCAGCAGATGTGTCTGACTACATGTTCATAGCCAGACATGAAATGGTTATAAGGAGCACATAACCCTCAGAGGACCCTAGTGAATCTTAGCACTGAGATATCATCATTTCATATCTGGCTATGAGGATCTAACCAGATGTTTTTGCAGTCCTGCCTACCAATAGCCCTCGTGCCCAAAAAATCATATCTAAACATGCAGGATGTCTTTAGCAAGAAGTCAGCATGTGAGTGTCCTTAGTGATTTACAAAAAGCTTTAATAGTCCATTTTCCAGTAGTGATCATTCAGATGTTGCTGTAAGCGTGAAACAAGATCATGAGGGTGACAGCTATCCTGATGTTAACTCAGCATCTACCAGTAGCTTATTATCTTGAAATTCTCTCTTTAACCACTATGATTACTTCTAAATGGTAGACCACTATCTATGAATTGCCTTAATCTGTTTTTAAATCTAGGGGTCACGTATATGTATTCTGGTAATGGCTTACCTAAAATAATTATGCATGTAGAATTATTTTATTTTCTTTGTCCTGAGCCTGTAGTCATTATCTTTCAGGGTGTTTGTATAAATTACAGTATTGAAATAATATTTGTGGTGAGTATAACGTTAAACACTGATGTTACTCTGTACGTTTTATTTTTGAGGTCATGTAGATGACAAAGAAGTTGCCCAGTCTAGCAATGATCAGTGGCCAGATGTTGAAATAATCAGTAAAATGACCTTTGACCTAAGTGTACATGACCCTAAATATATATTTATGAGTCCAGTGTATACAGAACAGCTGCAAAAAATAAAACAAGGTAAGTGAAAACTGATTTTGGTGTTCCTACTCTCTGGCCTTTCAGAACACCTAAGAAAGCAATAGAATGATCCAACTACTCTATATGTTTCAATAATTAGCAAGAGAAACAAAACAAATCTCAAGATGCCCAAAAGTTGTAATGGTCAATGGCCAAATGCAATAATTATTTCAACCTCTAAAAAGCAGGCCTTGATTTTGCCATTTTATATCAGAAACAATATCTTTCTTTGCCATTGTATTTAATAGGACCTGAGTGTCCACTGATTTTGGGAGGTTTTGGAACCAAACCCCAGCAGATACATTCTGAGGGGTGCATCTAGACCCACCTAATGAAGCCTTGGCAGCGGCTCATAAAGGAGCTACATTTCGTGGCTCCTTTTTTTCTGTGCATCATTGCTGGCGCCATGCGGTCACTACAGCAACAATGGTGGGCAGAAAGGGGTGGCGTCTCAGCACTCCTTTCTCCCCTTCTGTATCCCCCCCCCCCCCGTAGTCAGATGCTTCTCCAATCCCTCCTCTCCAGCAACCTATGAATGGTTGTGGGGAAAGGCTATTGCAACAAAATTATGAAACCTGATAGTGCTTTGGTCATTGCAGAAGGAGGAAGAGAATACCAGTCTTTGCAACAACCAAAGAAAGACATATGCAAGCATCTTTAATAAGATGCTAACCATAGTTTCCCCAGCTATTTTTAATACCTTCAGAAACACTGCTTTTTAAGAAAACATGGGAGTTGTAGTCCAACCAAATAAAATTTCCTGTGCTCTGCTTTGAAAAGAACTGTCAACAGTTACTATTAGGGAGTGGATATCTATGTCTGTGTGAGTATTCAATCATAGGTATTACAAGGTAGGGTTCTTACCCTGCAATTCTTGTTTCATGCCCTCAAAACTGGAGAAAAGGGGCCACATCCTGAGATCTGGGAATGTTACACAGTAACAAAAAAGGCACATTTTCCACCACTTTACTGCTTACAACACTAGTTTTGTTATTTACATCACGTCATGTCAAAATGTCAAAATTTACATCATATCATGTCAAAATACATGTCAAAATGTTTATGTGGGTAAAGCAACCCAGTCCCTTAAAAAACATATAGAGGGAACCTCTGTAATATCAAGAACAACAAAAGAGGTTCTCCATTGGTGAGCCACCTCTTGCAACAATATTTATCTTCAACAAACCTTATATTTTGGGCAATAAAGGCTAACATCCCTGCTGGAAATAGAGATGGAGTGGATTAAAAAAAATGGTCTCTCGAGGTTTAAATGAGGAAACTGCCTACTTCCACTCTTATAAATTTGGGGGAATTTTCAGAAACATCAATCAGATACATCCATGTGCCTTTGAATGTTGGCTATATTTTTTCTACTGTCAGATCATGATATAGAAACACTGCAGCCTTTGTATGTTCTTATTTTCTCAGTTAGTGGTTTGAAGCCTTTTAATTCAGAAATTTCTGACGTTTCAAGCTATAGGCTACGTTAGTTCCCCATAACTTAACCTTGGCGGGTCCCACCCACCTACTAAACTGAACCTTCTCCTGCACCCCCCATTTCCCCCTAAATGCCCTCTAGGGGAAATTATTATATTTCTTAACTGCCTCTCCCTACGGATCAAGGCTGGAATCAACAATAGTTAATGGACAAACAACATTAAGGGGCATTCTCACCATCTTTTGGGGCCATTTTAAACCAAGGAGAGGCCTTTTTTAATAATAGGAAGTGAATAAAAAAATCTCTCATATACATAAATTAGCCCACAGGACCCTAAAACATGTTAGAAATATCTCTACATGCCCTAGAGATCATTTGGGGGCAATAAATAAATAAATAAATAAATATTGAAAAATTTTGCAAACATGACTTGTGTAGGGTTGCCATAATTGTCCACTATTACCAGGGATAAAATGTAGGACAAATTTGAGACCAAACTGTAGGACAACTGCAGGACAAAACTCAGCCCAAAATGTAGGACATTTAAGGTCCTCCATTTTTCTAGAGGCCCTCCAGACATGGTGAAAATGCCCTCCACACTCCCTAGAGCAGAAGATCCCAACCTTTTCTATGCCCTGGATCCTAGGAAATGTTTACTTAAGGTTCACACCCCCTACAAAACTAATACAACATGTGAAGATGAAGAAGTCTAATATCTAATTTTTAAACCACAGATTGAACTACATACTACTATGGGTGAACAAACAGAACTTTAAAAAATAAGCTTTTACCACAGGGGCTGGACAGATGGATGGCATCCAGCTGCCCCTTTAAAGGCTGGATCGGTGCCGTAGCAACCACATGCTGCAGCACCATTCCAGCCCCTAGAAAGCACAAAAAGGAGCCAGAAAAACTGGCTCCTTTTTGTGCCCTCTAAATAGCATCATAGCTGAGGCGGCACAGCTTTCTGACACCCTTTTGGTGCTGCATTGCCTAGATGCAGTGCCAGGGCCGTGCCATGAATCCACACGCCGTCTAGAAGGGTGCGCAGCATCATGACATGATGGGGAGGAGTAACAGCATCCAGCGTGCAGACACTGTGCCATGGCTCCGCCCACAGGCCGGCACAAAGTGCCAGTCTGTAGAGCCCCTCAGTGCATAAAATGCCAATCTAAACTGAGTAATTGGATTCTAATTTATACAAAAAAATTGTAAACTATTGTAAATTATACAGTTCTCTCCTTTTGATTAAATAGCAAGACTGCTATCTATGCAACATGATCACAAAATACCGCTTCTGAAGGCACACTGGGAGCTCAAGGACAAAAGCCTGTCTTTGTTGCACCCCCTGAAATCCCATCTTGCACCTTCTGGGGATGTGGGCATCCCAAGTTGGAACCCCTGCCCTAGAGGACATTTTGGAACAAAGAAAATGGCAAAAAGAGATTGTTATCACTTGAGGGGCCCTGAGGGCCATAAATATAGCCTTAGGCTATATTTAGTGGCACACAGACTGCCATTTTTCCACCCCTGCTGTAGGCAATGTACAAATACAATAATACTTTTCTGCAATGTGAGGTTATGCATTTATGTGTTGTCTTTGTGTGTGATTCTACATAGTCTCTGAAGAAGGCTTTAATATAGGAGTACGCAAAACATGGCCTGTGAAGTGCATGTGGCCTCTCAGAAATGTTTATGTTCCCCTCCCCCCCAAAAATCTCATTTTTATACCCCTCAAATGACTCTTTTGGGGAGTGTGTGGAACATTTTGCTTTATTCCCCTTGCTGGGCCATTTTAGATGCAGGAGAGGAGCATCCCCCAAAGGCCACGAAAGTGCCCTCAGGCATCCTAGAGGGAATTTGGGGGGGAATTGAATTATTTTACAAGTGATTGTGATTAGGGTATGACTTTTAGGTCTTCTAGGGGTTAATGCAGACCCCAGCCTCTGACACTTACTACCTCTGCCTTAAGAGCACCCTTAAGCTGAAACTTGTTCAATAAATAGGCTGTATTTTGAGTATCTTAAGATGTGTCACTTGTTTTTCTTGTGATTTCATTGGATGCTCCAGAGTGATTCCTGATTCAAGATTATTAGCATGACTTTACACATCTGTTGGCTGATTTCTTTTGTTGTCTTTGCAGAACCAAGCAAAGAAATCAAAGCTGAGGAACCCAGAAAACGGAATACTGTATCTATGATGTTGACAAAGTATGCAGCTTACAATACATTCCATCACTGTGAACAGTGCCATCAATACATGGATATAAATACTTCTGCTTTGGTATGAGCATTTGCCATGTTTTTGCCTGAGAAGTTTTACTGTTAGTATTTTTGCCCTGTTGATTGTAGGATTTATCATTCTGTCAGAGGAACCAAGGATCTCGCTAACAGAAATACAGTAACTTAATGCCCTCACCAGCCCCATTTCTCAGGACTCTTTTAAAGATGCTGTGACAATTTAGTGCTGTAAAGCCAATATGTAAGCTTGTACCGCAGAGCTGTCCTTAAAGGATGGAAGCTGCTGCGTTATATTTTGGATCCTATAATGTTTTTGTCTCTCATCACAGAATTGTCTGCCATCACAAGCACATACTCAAGAGGAAATTTCAGATATAGATTATTTCTATCACTTGTGCGTTCACAACATTGTTCTCCCTCGCGTATACAGTAATACTAGGGTCATCGAATGAACCTGAGTTATGGGAGATACAGAAGAGGTTTTTTAAAAAGCATTTCACACTATACATAGTTAAGTTTTGGGAATAACTTCCCAATTAAGCCACCAAGTTGGACAGCTATGAAAGGGGATTAAATAAATGCATGGGGGATGGCTATTAGCTGCTACTTGTCACAGGAATTTATTACTTTTAGTATTGGAGGCACTAAAACCCTCTGTAACAGTTACTGGAAAACAGGACCAGGATGTGCTGGTCCTGCTCTTCGGCATCTGGTTGACCATTGTGCAGACTAAAGGGTGGACTAGATAGGACTTTGGTTAGGTCCAGCATAAAATTTCTTCTGTTCTTAATTCAGAAAAATAAAATCCTTTTGAGTAAAACTGCTACTAGCATGTCACATATCCATTAATACAACAATATGAAAAATAGCAGCTGTAAAAGTTTTGTGAGACCTGATATAGCAAGTAATAAAAATACAGTAAATGTGAAAATAATGAATTTTGGGAGAAAATGTACCCAGTTCAGCTGTATTCTTCAACTAATACATTACCTTTTGTAAGATGATTCAACTATTTTGCCCATGCATTGATGATCTATCCCCACAACCCCAGACATGATTTGTGTTGGCATGCAGACTCCTTAGCATATTATAATTTCTTTCTCTCCCTTGCATGTAGATGTCTGACTCCACGCTACATGCATTTACATTCTCATCCTCAATGTTAGGAGAAGAGATACAGCTTCATTTTATAATCCCCAAATCCAAAGAAAGCTATTTTGTCTTCAGCAAGCAGGGCAAGCATTTGGAAAGTATGCGTCTTCCTCTTGTCTCTGATAAGGTGGGTGAAATCTGTTTTAGTTGTATCAAACAAACCTTCTTGTGCCATACTTTTTCAGTGCATATTAACCTTGAAAAAAGTAAACAAATAGATAATACTTCAAAAAGGTTTATCTGGGAGACTTATATCAACAAGTAAGCCTTGAGTTATCATAGTCCATGGCTTTTATCAGAAAAGTGGTGACGCTGATTTCACTGCAAGGCTGAATTCCATGGGTTGGATAGCACAATTCGAGCAGGGTTGAATGGGACTTGTAATCCATCCCCTGAAGAACCAGGTGTGTAGTTTTAGGTTATTTTAAAATTGGTATAATTTATAAAGAGGAAAGAGACATTTAGTTGCACACCTGTCTGAAGAACTCATGCCTTACCACAGTTATCCATGTATTAGTTATAGCTAGCCTGAACTAATGTAATGCACTTTAAATGGGGCTATGCTTGATGATAGTTCAGAAACTTCAGCTGGTATAGAATGTAGATGCTCCAGTTGTTTGTGCAGGCCAGCCTGCTGAGACATATAACCAGTGTACACCTGGACCCAATTCAGATTGCTGGTAATTACTTCTAAAGCCATAAATAGACTGGGGCAAGTTATGTAAGAAACCTCATCCATACAAGCCTATCTTAATGCCTATACAAGGCATTAAGGCTCTGAGCCCCATTTTCTGTTTTACCAATTAGATTTGTTAGGCTGGTAGGCACAAAAGTGGTTCTACCACTACAGACAACTCTGCTGTGAGAAACCAATCTAACCCCTTTCCTGTTATGTTTTAAAACAGGTTTTTAAGATCTGGGTTTTTTATATCTACCTTTATTTATTATTTTTAAATTTTGTTCAGACTTTTAAAATTGATTTTTTTTATAAAACTTAACTGCTTTTATTGTCTGGGTTTTAGAATCTTTGAATTTCAATTTTGGATTGTTTTTAAAAGTTTAATTTCAAATATTTCATTTTTATTATGTTACTTTGCAAATCACCTCAAGAGTTCACTAGAGACTTTAAATTCAGTGTACACATTTTTAAAAATACAGTCGACCATTAATATGGATTAAGCATTCACAGATTTGATTATTTGCAGATTACTGTATTTGTTGTTGCCTCTACTATACCACATTTGATAGGGACTTCAATAATACCAGTGTCACTGGAAGTAAATCAAACTGGTTGGGTGGCTGGGCCTGGCCACACACAAGTTCTTTTGCTCTCTCATTCACATGCATGGGGAACAAAAGGGGATGGGATGAGATGGGGGAACACAGTGAAGGGTGCACATGCATTTTCTTGCTCACTTGCATGGATGGACAGGGAAGGGGATGAGACAGTGAGTGAGCAAGGGAGGAAGCACGCATGTGGCCAGCCCCATCCATTCACCTCTAACCCCCATGAAAGTTGAGGGCCAACTGTAAATCATAAATAGATAACTGAATCTCCACATAGTTGAAATCACAATCATTATACGCTAGAGGAGATGTTCATATGATTCTGTTTCTTCTCACTGTGATGATTTTTTTCAGGGAAGGGGCTTGTTATTCCTGCAATTTCTCTGCTTCAATATACAGTCAGCCCTCCTTATCCGTGGATTTCCTATCTACGGATTCAAGCATCCATGGCTTGAAATTACTTTAAATATATATAAATTCCAATAGGCAAACCTTGATTTTGCCATTTTATATAAAGACACCATTTTACTCTGCCATTGTATTTAAGGGGGATCGATCATCCACAGATTTTGGTATCCACTCCTGGAACCAAACCTCAGCAGATATCAAGGGCCCACTGTATATGTGCACACTCTTTTTTCTTATTATCCTAATTCATATTCCTGCCACTGAAGTCACATTCCTAATTTTCCAAGTCATAATTTGGAAAACCAAATTCATGAGCTCACACACATTTCCAGTCACTCTGTTTGCATTCTGTTCTCCATTTTCTAGATTTAAAACCATCAGGAAATCTATGGTTAGGACTAAACAGGTTTAGTACCACACTATTCACACTTTACTTTGATTACGTACAGTTTTAATGTTTGCATGATTGCATATAATATACGATTATGGTTTGAAAACAATTCTTGTTAATGCTAATCATAGTTTGCCTAATTTGGTTATCGTGGCAAACTAGACAGGATACGGAAGAAGAAACTGATGCTGTAATTGTTCTTCTGTTCTTCAGAACAACAAAGTATAAATAAAAGCAGAGTTTGGGAAATTGTTTTTAAGAAGCCATCTAAAACTGAGCAATATGCTAAAGCCATCTGTAATTAAGCAATAGCAGGATAATGATCTGCAACTCAAATTTTGTGTGTGCAAATTCTCTAATAGGTTTAGCAGACTTATAGCTGAAGACATGCAGATAACAAAACATCTGACGTGTATAGGAGGAAGATGTTTGTACATCTGTCCTTAAAAACAAGGAGAAATAACTGTATTTTCACGTGGTTATGATATTTTTACAGTACCAAGAAATGTAAAATGTAGTATATCAATACTTCAGGACACAACAAGAATGGAAAGAGATTGAAAATGGGGAGGAGGGGTAGAAAATGTACCTAAAGTAGTGAATTCAGGGCAAGGATATTTTTTACTAGCAGCAAGCAATAACTTTCTATGCTTATAAGGACATGACATGTATGCTTCTCTTGTAAATAAAACTTAAACTATGGGATCTGATCTACACAAGAAACAGAGGTGTATGTAGAGGACTTTCTACAATGGAATACCACTGTTGCTGTCACATCAGGCAATTTGGTTAGCTGGCATGTTTCTACATCTTAGTTGTAGCTATATGGTGGAATAGTCTCTATGTTAGACTAAAAATCTTAATATCTTGAACAGTGTGTAATTAGAGGGGTTGCTATGTTCGTCTGTTGCAGTAAAAATAACCAAAAATCCTAGGGCATCCTGAAGGGCAATACATTTATCACAACAGGAGTTTTGATGGACAAGTACATTTGTCTCTCCTTATCCACAGATTCCAGTAAACAAAATTCCAATAAGCAAACCTTTATTTTGCCATTTTATTTAAGGGACACCATTTTACTATGCCAATGTATTTAATGAAACTTGAGCATCCACAGATTTTGGTATCCATGGTGGGGTGCTGGAACCAAACCCTAGTGGATACCAATGGCCCACTGTATATGTTGTTAACTGCCCTCATGTCAACTCTGACTCATGGCAACCCTGTGGGTGAGACATTTCCAAGATCACCTGTCTTCCACTGCGCTGCTTAGTTCCTGAAAATTCATTTTTGTCATCTCCCTGATTGAATCCATCCATCTGGCATGCAGACTTCCTCTCTTTCTACTACTCTTTCCTTTTCTAGCATTCTAGTCTTTTCTTGTGGCCAAAGTATGACAGTCTCAATTTGATCATCTTGGCTTCCAAGGAGATTTCATGATTGATCTGTTCAAGGATACCCATGGTATCCTCAGCACTCTTTTCCAGCACCACATCTCACATGAGTTGATTTTCTTTCTGTCCACTTTCTTCACTGTCCAGCTTTCACATCCATATATGGTGATGGGGAATACAGTGGCTTGGACATTTCTAACTTTATTATTAATTTGTATATCCTTACATTTTAGGATCTTGTCTAGGGCTTTCATGGCTGCCCTTTTCATTCCTAGTATATACAGTAATCATTATTAGGGTTCTTGGTAGGGTTGTAGATTGTGAGATCAGAGACAAATTAAGTTCAAAAACTCCTGAAAGTGACAATCAATTATGTTATTAACACTTGTGCTTCATAAAACTGTTACAGATAGCACACAAAGGGATCTTGTAGAACCTTTGAGACTAGAAGAAGAAAGAAGTTGGTAGCATGAGCTTTCGTAGACTTGAGCTATTTCCTCAGATCCATGTTTGGAGTGAGGATTTTCCACTGTACTTACTCTGACATTGTGCTTGAATTTAGAATAAAATAGAAGTGGGAATGAAACGACATTTGTCTCCTAACTGTACATAATACCCCCACCCCCACACCAAAAGCTTGGAGAAATGGGCAGATTTTACCCAGTCTTAACAGCTTTGTATTCCAGGTAGGAGACCCATACACGTTTCCTGGGTTTCCTGGAAAACAGAACACAGTTTCCTCGACACTTATGGGAAAATGAGTTGACAGGTGAGAACAGAGAAGAATTCTGTTTTGGCAGAGATGTCTGTCGTTTTTGCTTTCATGTACTGAGGTACTCATGACCCCTACAGGATAGATTCATGTGTTACATCAGAGGCAAAACTGGAGCTGATTCATGTTCATAACACAGAATTTTGATGGCCACCTATCTCCAGCTTTCCTTTCCTATCTGCTAAATAAGTCAGCTAAATACTGCATACCTCATCTTCTGAGATGCTGTAACTATACTATTGTACCTAGGAATGGAACAGCACTTGGAACAGTAACGGGGATATGATCTTGTCTCCTGTCCCACTTTCTACCCAAAGACCATTCAGAACTAATGCCAAGAAACAACATCCCTCCAACATGGCACTGAGGCACTCAAAGAACAGGAAAGGTGTAAAGAACATGAATGAACCTCTGACCTATTAATTCATCTGCAATTAGGTCCAACAACTTTGAGCAGAACTACTAACAGCCAGGGCTGCTGCACTTTTAGCCATAGATCTAACATGTCTGTAGAACCAAATAATATAGAAACCATGGTGAGAAAATTCCCATAACTCTTATTATTATTATTATTATTATTATTATTATTATTATTATTATTATTAACCTTTATTTATAAAGCGCTGTAAATTTACACAGCGCTGTACATACAATCTTTTTAATTGGACGGTTCCCTGCCCTCAGGCTTACAATCTAAAAAGACACGACACAGAAGGAGAAGGGAGTGGTGGTGGGGAAGGGGCCTGTCTAGTAAGATAATACATATAAAATACATAGCAATACGGGAAATGACTCAATAAAACAGACAACAAAAGAATATCAAATAGCAAGTGACAATTATGCAATGCCTGGGAATGCTTCTCTGAACAAGATGGTCTTCAGCTCCGTTTTGAAGCTGGTTAAGGAAGTGATGGCTCTTTCTCGTGGGGGAAGAAGGTTCCAGGAGTGAGGGGCAGCAAGTGAAAAGGGGCGAATCCGAGATGGGGCAGAGGAAATCCTGGGCTGGGACAGCAGACCTTGACTAACAGAACGGAGGGCCCTAGTGGGAAGGTATGGGGAAATAAGGTCTGATAAGTAGGGAGGGGCCAGCCCATGGAGGGCTTTAAACGTGGACAGCAGGAGCTTATACTGAATGCGGAAAGGGAGAGGGAGCCAGTGAAGGGATGCCAACACAGGAGAGATGTGGTCAGAGCAGTGGGCGGATGGGATAATGCGTGCAGCTGAATGCTGGACAGAAATTAAAGGACGGAGGGGAGAGAGAGGAAGCCCAGCCAGGAGGATGTTGCAGTAATCGAGTCGTGAGACCACTAGGGCATGAACCAGGATCTTGGCAGTAGAGGGGGAGAGATATGGTCGGATTTTGGCAATATTGTATAAAAAGAATCTACAAGCCTTGGCTGTGGTCTGGATCTGAGGGATACACGACAGAGAAGAATCAAAGATAAAACCAAGACTGCGGGCTTGCTGGACTGGTTGAATAGAAATGTTGTCCACAGAGACAGAAAAGGAGTGTTGAAGGGTGGGTTTAGGAGGAAAGACAAGAAGCTCCATCTTGGACATGTTGAGCTTCAAACGCCGATGGCGCATCCACTGTGAGACAGCTGTGAGACATGATGAAACTTGCTGTTCAGGCCTTGGAGAAAGGTCGGGGGTGGAAAGATACGACTGGGTGTCATCGGCATACAGATGGTAGGAAAAACCAAAAGAGCTAATGAGTTTACCTAAGGACAGTGTGTAGAGAGAAAACAGAAGGGGACCCAGAACAGAGCCCTGGGGAAGCTCAAGATTATACAATAGAGGAGCTGTATGAGTCATTTCCAAATTTTAAGACAAGAGCAAAAACAGAAATCACAGGTTAAACCTGAAAACAAGGAAACAAGTAAAATGATTGCCCTCTTGGTAAATTGGTTTGCTTAATGATCCCTGTCCCTGCACCGCACTCTTCAAATTATTGAGTGGACTCATTGTCTCTTGGAACCCAGATCACAGAATCTGAACAACACCATGGATGTGGTTGTAATATAAGGAAAATACAGACAGAGTGCCTTGAACAAAATGAAAGGAACCGCTAGAGAATTTTATTGAACTGGACAAAATAACAAGATTCACAAAGCAACATCCACTTCCATCCGGCTTCAGAGGGAGAGAGGCAGGCCAGCTCCATCAGGCCTAGTCCAAAGTAAGACGAAGAGCTCTCCCTCCAGCCCATATGCCATGGCCATGGCCCCAGAGGGAAAGCTGAATCAATGAACCTGATCCCTTTCCCACCAGCATTCCCTTATCCTTTTGTGTCATGTCTTTTTAGATTGTAAGCCTGAGGGCAGGGAACTGTCCAATTTTAAAAAAAAAAATTTTTTTTTAAAAAGCAAGCCACTCTTGAGAGCTTTTGTGACTGAAGAGCAGGGTGTAACTACTCTAAATAAATAAATAAACAAATACTTAAATTACTATCTCCCACAGAGGATTGGCACTCTTCAAATTAAATTTTATGTTCTTCCAATTAAAGAAACTACTTCAATTAATCAGGGATGACACTTGGTTTTATTACTAGGCGTGGGATGAAGTATGTAATTAAGTGTGTAATTAAGCAGCCACATTTCCTGCCTTCAAGTGACTGAACTGCAAATAAAATGTTTAATACCTTTCTGGATACAGCTTTTCAAGATGGTAATCCTAAACCAATCCCTTAGCCCTTTACCATGTCTCATTTGCCCATTTCTCACTGATTTCCCATTTTTTTTCTCCTCTGAAAAGGTTACTAAAGGAGCTACCACATTAAGCTAAACATGAGTCAATAGTGCGATGTGGCAGGGAAGAAAGGCCAGTGCAGTTTTAGATACTATAAATAAAAGTAAAATGTCCAGATTAAGGGGAACAGTATTACCATTCTATTTCTTTTTATCAGACCTCATCTGGAGTGCTTTGTCCAGTTCTTGGCACCATAGTTTAACAATAATATGGACAAGTTAGAATGTATCCACAGGAAGGTGACCAAGATGGGCAAAGGTCTGGAATCAAACCTTGTGAGGAGTGATTGAGGGAGATAGGTATAAATAGTCTAGAGAAGAGAAGATTGAAAGCAGATATTATAGCTATTTTTAAATATATGAAAGGCTGCCATATGTAAGATGGAAACATTTCTTTTCTGTTAGTCCAGAGAATAGGACTTGAATCTAATTACAAGAAAGGAAATTCCATCTAAACCTTAGGACAAACTTCCAGACAATAAAAAAATTAGTTAGATTGTATAAGAAGTTAGTAGGTTTCCTTCATTGGAAGTTTTTCAATAGAAGCTGAAAACCTAACAGTCAGGAATGCTTTAGCTGTAGATTCCCACACTGACAAAGGAATGGATACATTGACTTGATGTTTCTCTTCTAACTGTAGAGATCTGTGGCAAATCCATTAAGTACAAAGAATGGAAAGGGAAGGACACATTTCACATGCAGGATCTGTTCCATAGAAGGGTGCTGATCATGCATGAAATAATGGCCATGAAACTGAAGGGTTGGGCATAGATGGATGGCAGAGATAAACTGTAGATAAGAACATTTTCCAATTCGCTGCTGTATACATGGGGTTCTTGATCTGTAATCACATAGCAAGAACTCTGTACCAGTATACCTCAGTTATGTATTCCTGGGCTTTATTTCTTTAACAGGATTTTTTTATAATAGAGGTAGAAATAAAACAATTGTTGTTAACTGCTGTCAGGTCAACTTTAACTAATGATACCCCCATGATTGAGAGACTTCTAAACAGCTCTGATCAGGTCTTGCAGTGGCTTCCTTGATTGAGTCTGTCCCTCTGGAATGTAGTCTTCCTCTTTTCCTGTGTGTATGTTAACTGTCTTCAAGTCAGTCTTAGTTTATGGCATTCCTATGAGTGGTACACCCCAAAATGCCCTCTCCTCAACAGTCCTGTTTAGGTCTTGCAGACTCAAGGCCATGAATTCCTTTATTGAGTCTATCTACCTGTAAGATAGTCTTCCCCCTTTCCTATTGCCTTCTATTTTACCTACCATTATTGTCCTTTCTAGTGAGTCATGCCGTCTCATGATGTGTTCAAAAGTCTGACAGCCTCAGTCTAGTCATCCTGGCCTTCAGGGGAAGTTCAGGCTTGATTTGTGTTAGGACCCATTTATTTATTCTTTTGGCAGTTCATGGTATCCATAAAAAGCTTCTCCAGTGCCACAACTCAAATGAGTTGATCTTCCTCATATCAGCTTTCTTTACCTCCCAGCTCTCACATTCATACATAGTGATGTGAAGTACAATAACATGGACAGTCCTAACATTAGTGTTCAGTGAGATGTCTTTGCATATGAAGATCTTGTCTAGTTCTTTCATAGCTGTTCTCCCAAGTCCTAGTCTTCTGATTTCCTGACTGCAATCTCCATTCTGATTAATGACTAACCCAAGATATTGAAAATTTGTAAATATTTCAATGTATTTTCCTACACCACAAAAAGGAGCAGTTTGGCATATTCCAACAAACCTTTTATTCAAAAGTTTTAATATGCACATGTGATATGAAACAACCAGGTCAACCTAGCCTTGCATAAGCAAACAAAAGCATTTTCAGTCTTCTAGAGAGCATTTGAAAGGTTCTTCCAACATGCATCCTGGGAAGATTTATTTTCTTTCAACATCCTCCACTTTTCTTATGATTTCCATTTTGGTGGCAAAACATATAGAACTATGCTTTCGGACATGCCAAGGTACTCTGCTTTCTATTTTTCTTTCTGTTTTGCTCTTCACACATGCTCAGTTAGTCATTCTAGTGGCACCAGTTTATCTTGTCTGCTGTATGTACAGTAAGTACACAAAGCTACAATAGGATCACTTAGAGGAGAATCCCATTCTTTCCTAGCTTTATTGCATTGTTTACTGTGGATATACTACTGCAACCTAACACTGAAAGTCTGTCTTTCCCCAGCCCTTGCTCATAATCCTCCTAATGTCAAATGCTGTAAAAACCTGTACAGAAGACAAGAAAAGTGGGACTGGGCTGGGCTGAGATCCTGTAAAAAATAAGTTTCTTTGTCAGAGGCTTTGTTACCTGAGGTATGCCTGTATTAAGCTCTTTGACAGCACTTGGTGTCTCAAAATTGATGTCTAGTGACTTGAGAAGTTATAAGAGACAATCATGGTCATGGCAGCTTTCCTGATTCCTAATGGAAAACTATTTGGGCATCTGCATCTTTTAAATGCATCTTGGAACAAATCCATGAGAATGCAGTCAGTCATTTATTGTATTCGACCAAAATCCAATATATATCCAGTAAAATAATACCTATATGTACCTACATACAAAAGGTCAAATGAGTATGTTCCTTGCACAGTCTATAGCAATAGTTTTCAGATAAGTAACATACTTTTGCAGCCTTAGTAAATAAGGTTGTGACTTGGGGGTCATGGTCTGAATAGTAACCAGCATGTTTTTACATACGGGTTCTCACCCTGTGATGAACCCAAATGTGTCCTAGGAATCTCTTCCTCAAGTTTTGATAGAACTGGCAATAAAGTGTGAAATATCCTCCCACACCACAAATGCAGAGCATGACATTTCTTGGGATGTTTCTATATCTGCCATCCCAAAATAACATTGTTATAATTTGAAAACAAAATCCTGTAAATGCAGTTCTTAGAGGGGTAAAGGTAAGCATTTGTAAGTACTGAACTTACAACAAATGATACCAATGGGGAAGGTTCGGAGATTTTAATAAAACTAAATCCTGGTTGTTTTTTGTGGGTTTTTTGGGCTACGAGGCCATGTTCTAGCCTTTGACTTCACATAAATTCTGATTATTCTCCAGGTTGTAAATCCACATCTCTCAGCTTGTTTTTAACTCTAGATACAATAAAAAGTATCTGTTGAAAGGATTTTAGGGAGTTTTAAGATAACTTAATCATACGAATGCATTTAAAAATCTACACTTCTGGCATCTCTACACAGCTAAAATCTTATGGATGACCAAGACATACTTCCCTTAATGATGTTGAGGGTGCTGGCAACATGGCGTTCCACAATTCACTAGTTTTGTGTGCCTTCGAGACATTTCTGACTTATGGAGAATGTATCATGAGGTTTTTTTTGGCAAAGTTTGTTCAGAGGAGCTTTACCTTTGTCTGAGACTGAGAGCATGTGATTTGCCCAAGGTCACCCAGCAGGTTTCCATGGTTGAGTGGGGATTTGAACCCTGCTGTCCTATAGGAGACCAAAAGACTTTGCTCCCACTGACCTCACAACATCCTATCTGGATGATGCAGGCAATTAGCCCCAGGCTGGGATCTGGGAGACCACACATGGATCTAGTCTGATCATGGCCCAGAGGGGCTTTAACATGGTCTAAAAAGTCTGGCTGTTTGCTGCACTGTTTCTAGGAAATTCTGTAGTGATGGGCAGTGGACCAGACAGCCGTGCCCCTGTTCATGCCTCACTGTCACATCTGTTGAAAACACCCTTGTCGAGACTTTTGGCAACAGATGGGGGGGGGGGTGTCATGTGGGTATAACCAGGGGCTCCATTTCTACCCTGACAGGCTGCAACAGGATTTGTCTCAGCAGATGCAATGGTGAGGCAAGTACTGGGTGCACTGTGGTAGTGGGTCCATGGTGCAGCAGCAAGTGGGTGCATAAACACCCACCAATAGCCTGGGGACTAACCCAGGGCAGGATAGCACAGGTTTGGACTGTCCTATCCTAGACGTCTGTTTAGGGCCCTTGTGTCCTAGTCCAGCGCTCAGACCACTACACCATAGTGGCTTAATTTACTAGACTGTCCCTATATTTCAAATTTCTGGAAGAAAGGTACCAATATTCTCACCTCAGTGACAGTCCAACTAATTAGTAATTGTGTGTTATTATATTATCAGTATTTACAGAAGACAGTGAAAGCTTACTCTGTAAAAACTTGACATCCATAGTGTTTGCAGTAGCCTGCTTTGGAACCCCAACAGTTATGAGCTGCATCTGCACTGCAGAAATAATGCAATTTGACACTGGTTTGTTTCTGCATTGCAGTTGCAGTCCTGGTTGTGGAAGAACAGGACTTTAAACCTGACAGAGTTCTAGCCTTTGGAGTTATAAAGAAAGGAATATCCATCTCATAAATTTGCCCAAACTCAAAATAATTTGAATAATCCACTGGGTACCGTAAATCTTGTATTTATGGTAAAATGCAGAGTATCGTGTGCAGCACTGTATATTATGTAATACTTTGTTTTTGCAGTTCTTGTACTGTTTTTATTACATGCACTAGTTATAAAATATTAAACACACACATGCACATAAGAAATATTCATTTGGCTTGTCCTTCCAACAGAATGTGAATGCAGTAAAGAGTCCTATTTTCACTCCTTCAAGTGGGCGCCATGAGCATGGCCTCTTGAATCTTTATCATGCTATGGAAGGCATCAACCACCTCCATCTTCTTGTGGTCAAAGAATATGAAATGCCACTTTACCGCAAGTACTGGCCCAACCATATCATGCTGGTTTTGCCAGGCATGTTCAACAATGCTGGAGTTGGTGAGTAATTCAAGATGAGTGACCAGAATGCCAGAATTTTACTTTTATTTCCAAAGCCATGAAGGAGAGAAGAAAAATAAGCATTTCAATAAACTCATCTCTCACTTATTTGGCCATAAAACAGACTGAGCCTAAACATATCAGTTGTTGATGTAAAATATTGTTAAATAGAAGAGGGAGATTAATTTTAAAATTAATTTTAATACATACAATCTACTTCACAATCCACATGAAAACATTCAAAGAAAAAGGAAAAAATGGGAAAGAAGGTAAAAATAAGATATACACATATACAAATGCACATACAATATGACCCCCATAACCACACACTCAGTATTAATTGTTTCACACCCATGTCTGAAAAAATACATTTTCTCTAGGCATTTCTAGATCCTCCAGTGTCATTCTATGGTCAACTTCCAAGCCAAGCATACCATAGAATCATGCTGGAAGACCTAGAAATGCTTAGAGAAGTGTTCTCTCCAAGCATTTCTTGGTCCTATTGTGTGATTCTATGGTATGCTTGGGTCAGAGGTCATTCACCTCACTGAAAATAATATGGTTCTTTATTATCCAAACTTCCAGGTATCCATGGGTGAATGTGTATGTGGAAATGTAAGCCCTGTGGATATGGGAGTCGTACTATATATGTATATGTGTGCATACAAAACTAAAATTAAAGCTAAATTAGGATTAAAACACAGTTTATGTGTCTTCAAGTTGCCTGTTGACTTATGTGACCTCATTAATTTTGTAGGGTTTTCTTAGACAAGAAATACTCAGAGGTGGTTTTGCCAATTCCTCCTTCTTAAATATAGTCTACAGCACCTGTTTTTTGTTGCCAGTCTTCCATCTAAGTGCTGACACTATTTAGCTTCAAAGAACAGACAGGATCTGGTGCTTTTCGGGTGTTTAGGCAGAGAGAAAGAGAAATGTTAATTGTTATTACTTTGTGTTAACTCAAAACTAACCTAGGACAATAAAAAAATAATAATACCCTAAACACTAACTAAATAAAACTAGAACATAAAAGGGCTCTGATCCCCCATTCCAAATTGTAATGAAAGATTGAAAGGAAATTTTTATTGTACTACCATTAGATGTTCAGCTAAATAAACTTACTAAGGTCACTAATAACCACAACCACAAATTATTTACATCTTATTGCTCAAAAAGTCCAGAAATGGTTTCCAATTTATCACAAAATTGTCAATTGGTTTATCTTTTAAAACCTATGTTAATTTGGCAATCTGAGCTAATGCCACAACCTTAACAATCCATTATTATTATTATTATTATTATTATTATTATTATTATTATTATTAAAATATTTATTTATATCCTGCCTCTTCCATTTTGGGGATCAAGGCAGGTAACAGCAAAGTTTATACAATATACAACAATAAAAACAACAAGCCCCACAAGACCTCGGCCCAACCCTCCCTCCCAAGTATAAAATTAAACAATAAAACATGATTGAAAAATACATAACAATACAGTACATCAAAATTAATAAACAAACCACGAATAAGTAAAATAAGAAAAGGAGGGGGATTCAATTGGGTCTGGACATTATCAATCGGGGATAATGTTGTCAGTACTTTGGTCTGTTTCTATGTTTGAGAAAACAATATTCTTGCCACTGTTACTACATAAAGTATCTAAGAGGTAATCCATATTTACTATCCCACTTTTAGTCCACAATAGCCAACAAAAACATTCCTGGTGTCATTGCAAACTGTACCTTTAAAATGTTTTGAATTGACATATAGATCTTAGACCAATACCTTTTACTTTCTTACACGTCTACCACATATGAAAAAGTACCATCCTTGACAATCCCAACATTGATTTGAAACATTCTTAGACATTTTTGACACCTTATTTCAAGATAAATACCATCTGTACATCATTTTATACTTATTTTGTTTTCAAAGTAAATTTTATGTCCTTGGTCCACATTTTTTCCATACTACATTGGAACATTGTGCCCAAAATTTTGAGCCTACTTGCTCACATACTTTTTTTACTGGTTCAGGTTCCTTCTTTAATTTCAAAGGAAATTTATAGGGCTTTTAAATTACATGATCATAATCACAATGCTGAATAAAATTCATTTTCTCCAACCTCCATGGCTGGATCTCTCATATCTTGGTTAAATCTCTTTGCTATAGATAAACCAATTTAGTGATTTGTCTTTTTTTAAGGAGCATCTCTTTTGGCTCAAGTTCCCAAATGTCTTGATGCAAATACAAAAGGTCAACATAAAATAACCAACATTGCTTTTAATCCATTCTTTCCTGAAAAAAGCTTCTTGTGATGCAGTAGCTAATATTATATTGGGGAAATGCCTATATTTATAACAAACCCACAAAAGAGCCTTTCTAGTATTAAAAATCAGCATGAATCTTAAGTTTATGATACTAAAGATAGGCATGCCACCCAAATCTTAACTCATGAACTTCAAGTTCCAAAGGTCCTTTAACCACACAAAACAACATGCCTTGTAGTACAGTCTACTCTTGGGAAGACCCGGATCACCCATTTCTTTAGCCTTATATACAATGTTTTAAATTTTATTCTAGGTTTATTTTCCTGCCAGATGAATCTGGAAATTTCCTTCTGCCAATTCACTAAGGGTGTTCCATTTCTTAAAATGGGGATAATTTTTAAATGATCCCCATTTTAAATTGAAAATGAAAATGGGGAGCATTTGAAATTTTTTAAAAAAAAGTTTGGCAAGACATTTGCTTTTATTGCTGCAGTTACCAACATTGGGATAGATTTAATTTTCCCCATTTTTCTAAGTCTCTTTTGATTTAAATAATAATAATAATAATAATAATAATAATAATAATAATAATAATATACCACTATTCCTGTGTAGATTATAGTGGTTTCCAACAAAAAAATTGCAACAAAAACAACCATAAACAACATACCCCCAACAATGTGCAAACCAACCACCCATAGCAATTAAAAACTATACAACATCTAAAACCAATTATCTACAAAATATTAAAACCATAACAAATAGCTAGATTGAACAGTATACATCATCAAGGGGAGATAAAAGATAACATTAAGGCACATGGGGAAACTTTTTCCAAACTTTTTCATAGTTATTTTGAAATAATAAATTATAATTCTTCATGATTATAACTCTCAAATATTAATCCCTTTTTACTTTAAAATTAGAAAATGCAATCAATTAATTTTCATCTTTTGAAGTCATATTTTTAGTCAACAGTTTTCTTATATCACAGTTCATTTAAACCCAGAATGTGATCCAAACTTCTTAGTCTTTTCCAACAGTACTTTTATTGAGGCCAGTAGATTTTTTTTAACATTATGACAAGATCATCTACATAAGCCCTCATCTTATACTATTCTTTTTTCACCTTCACACCATGGACGTGCAAATGTATTCAACTAAAAATTATTGAATCAATTGGCAATTTTCTTAGCAGAACCTTCTAAATTTCTTCTATAAGAAACTTTATAAGAAAACAGATGAGACTAGATAACAGGTGGCAGTAGGGAAATTGAACAATGTCAGTTTAGCCTGGCTAAATATTTTGAAGATAAATGATCTTAAACAAACCAAGTAGATGAAACCAAGTTCTTCTTCTTCTCTTTCATCTTCATCTTCATCATCATCTTCTTCTTTTTAAAAACAAGTCCACAGTAGAATCCTTGCCATTTTGTATATCCAAGTCAGGTGAATGCACAATAATTACAATAATGGAAATAATAAAAAGCATTCTATATTATTCTTAAAGGATTTTCATTTTTCTGGGATTTCTCATGTTTGAATGAGCTGATTCTGCAACCAGCACTCAATTGATATTTTGCTACTCTCTCACTAGTCCTAGCTTAAAAGTCCATTCTTCTTTTTACTCTCTAACAATAAAAATTTTTTCTAGTTCATGTGTATACATCCATGGATCTACTTGTCTGTCTGTCGGGAACCATAACTAACAGGATATAATGCTAGACACCACACAATATGAGAGGGTATTTTCAGGTGTCATTCAAGGCACAGTGTCAAGTTTAAACTCAAAATTCTCACTGCAGTGGGGCTTGGGGTGCTAGAAAAAGAGGAGCAATCCTAAGTCAACAGGAAATCATTGTATATGTCTCAAAATTAAGCTGAGTGTTTTTGGTTGTATCCAAATGCGGTGCCCCATTTTAAAATGAAATTCTAAATGGGGAGTATGGGTAGTTTCCTTGAAGCCAAAGAGGAGGATGTCACAACTCATTGTCAAATTGTGTTTAAAACAGTTAGAAAACGGGAGAGTTGCTCTATGAGACTCTGCTGCCAATATTCTCAAGTGTTTTTTTTAAAGCCAGGACAGTTTGAGAGGACTATCTGAGTTGCTACTGAGACAAAGGATTCCTAAGCAAAAAAGGGAGGGAGTGGGGAAACAGAAGTCCCCTGGACTGCCTTAAGGATATTGGGTACATGCCTAGGCAGTGCCAGGTACGCTTCAACTAATAAAAAAATAGGTCCACTAGGTAATTACTTCTGAGTTATCACAGTAGTTATTCAAATACTCTTAATTAACTCAAAAATGTTTCCTGAGATGTAGAAGCATCAACCTTTCTTTCCAAAAAAGAAAGCTCTGTGCTGTTTGTTTTCAGGTGCTGCCAGATTCCTTATTAAGGAACTTTCTTACCATAACTTGGAACTGGAGAGAAACCGTCTGGAGGAGCTAGGAGTCAAGCGTCAGTGTGTCTGGCCATTTATTGTTGTCATGGATGATTCCTGTGTCTTATGGAATAGTCATGGTGTCCAAGAACAGTCAAGGTATGTTCTGTTTCTCAAAATGAAAATTATTTTGAGATTGAGCCCCATAGCTGAATTTTGATCAGTACAACATTACCCCTGCATTTGTTAACCATTGTATGAGACTTCAAGCATAAAAAGGGCAGTAGGGCCATGTTGCTGACTGGTCCTACCCCTGACATTGTTCAGTTTCCCACTCCCTACATCTACATGTTGAAATGTATGATGTTAGATAAGGCCAGCATCACTGGCCCTTCTATGCATAGGACCCACTCAGTTAAGAAAATGTATTTTAACAAGGTGATATGGAATACTGTTCTGCCCCCTTGATATATAGTATACTATACAGAATATAATCTGTCTAGTATACAATAATAAAAGAAAGGAAAAACCATATTGAAAATAATCTTTAATAATTTTCATTAATTTTCAGCCACAGATCAAAGCAGCCATTTCTTTTGTCATTTAAAAGTGAATACGTGAAAATTCTAACATAGGTGTGTGCATCCATAAATTAATTTTATACAGGTTCAATAATATGCGTTTGTTTGTAAGGCTACACAATGTTTTGCTTGGAATGTACTGAGTAAAGTCTACCAAGTAAATGCATACTAAAGAAGCAGGATCAGATTGCTGAAAATTCTTTAGTAACTAATTAGTTGTCTGAGAAACATTTTGGAAAACCTATTTCCCTTTTCACATTGTTCATTATCGGAACTACCTAGCAATAGACCTGTGACATAATTTCCAATTTGTCTTCATAATTTTTCAAACCAACCATCTAACCTTAAGCTTCAATAGAAAATACCTGCAAAGGTACACTGGACTGGTCATCCACATTCATTTGCCAGTCAGTTGTTATTTTGTCATTCCACTTGCTGAATACATACCGTATAAAATTAGCTATGTGATTATGGGAAAGTATCTTGACAAGTGCAAACTATATGTCTAGCCATATTTTTTCCCAACAATACCAAATACTTCTGGCCAAATTACATTTATTCATCCCATTTGTATCCTGGCCTTCATTCAAGGAATTCAAGTCAGTTTACATTATTCATCTCCTATTTATTTATGTGAAACAAATGTACCTGTTCCTTCTGATGGTCATGCACTGTTTAGAGCAGCTACAATTAAAACCAATCAGAAAATATGGGAAAGAGAATGAAAAAAATCCCCCAAACAAAAGGTGGAGAAGCAGTTATTAATCCAGTGAGCATCACAGGTCTCCTTGATCCAAGTCCAACCATTCACTCACTTCACCATCAAAACACCTGAAGAAGTTGTAATCTTTGCCCTCTCCCCAGCATCTCATTTCTAAGCAATCCCATTGCACACTCCTTATTTCTATATTAATTTTCAAGTAAGGTAATTTACAGTAAGGTCCCTTAGTTGTTATTTGTAGCTTTGAGTTCAGATGTTATGTAGTACAATGAAAATCTTTTGCCTTTCATAGTCAGTCCATGGATGAAGGATCAACCAGTAAGAATGTATCTCTGAAGAGTGTTCTACAACACATTGAAGCCACACCAAAAATTGTTCATTATGCAATCCTGGGCATTCAAAAATGGAACAGCAAGTTAAATTCCAAACCACCCAAAGCTCCCTTCTCTAGATGCCACATACATGACTTTATACTGCTCAACATAGATCTGACCCAAAATGTGCAATATGACCTAAACAGGTAGGGAAATTAAAATCTTTTGTTTATGGATATGTTGCTAATGTGGCTTTTAATTGACAAGTGCAAACTATTAATATTTTAAAAACAGGGGTGAGGGGTACAAATAAAGGAGGGACTAGAAAGTGAGCAGAAGTATTTCTGATATTGCAGTTCTTCCCTACATAGGTTGGTGGTTAAGAGCTGCAAACAGAAAGAGAAGGAAGGAAAGAAGGAAGGAAGGAAGGAAGGAAGGAAGGAAGGAAGGAAGGACAGCCATTTGGTGTAACTAACTCTTTGTAATTAACAAGAATTTTTCTTAGCATTCAGTCCTTGTACTGGGAGGAAGGCGGGATATAAATTAATAATAATAATAATCAGAATCAGAATCAGAATCAGAATTTCAGCACAATGCCAAGCGCACTTTACACATGCTTATAATTCTATTAGCCAGATGGCTTAACATGACTTTTTTTAGTTTTAAGGGGCATCAGAACTGAGAATCTAAAATGCAAGTGTTCAATTTTGTAAATAGGATTTCCAATATTTTGGTTCCCCTTGGAAGAATGGGGTTTACTAGTTGAGGTGTGGGAAGAAATATGGTTAGTGGGATGTGTTAAAATACTATATTCTCCAGCGAATGCCAAGTTGATGCTATGATACAGTGATAATAGCCAACCATTACAGTGATGCAATGGTTGCATGGTGGAATAGGATTGGAAAGACCCTGGTTTAAATCTCCACAGCTTTGAATGTCACTGGGTACCATATGAATCATTCACTGGGCCCTTTTATATTACACAATTACAGCAGTGAGTTCATTTTCACTGTCGTAGTTCCAACCTGTGAAATCCTGGGATTTGTTGTTGGAGGGGGTACAAGAGCTCTCTGAATTCAGAATACTTCATGAATTTACTAATTCCCGAATTCTATAATAGGGATCACGTATATATAATTCTATGCTCCAAAAGGGCTTACTCGTCTTCCTTATAAGATAATACAGGGTGGGTACGTGTGCTGTTTGTGATCCCTGGAGTAAAGGTGAGCTATGACTCTCATAACCACATAAATGCCATTCTTGTAAAACTAAAACTTGTTGGTGTTGTAACAGAGAAGAGTGAGTTTGAATCCTATAGACTTGCTGACCAAGTTTTGGCTCCTTTCGGTTTCTTGATATCTAGGTTCATTAGCTTTCTTTCCACTTCCTCTATTGAGAAACTTGTTAGAATGGCTGATTGTTTAGGACAGCACTCAAAGAAGGAATGGGAATGTTGCTTGTTATGGCTGTGCAGTAGTACTCCATCCATCTTATTTAGAGCCTAGGACATTGGCTCAGAAACTGGGTTACTGAGACTGAAATGTTACTTCGAAGAAAAGTGAACATAGGCGGGTTACACACCGCCATTAAAGTACGTGTGGAGCGTGTACTGGGGTTAGGGAGGTGCGGTGCTTCCGCACCTCCCTAACCCTAATACGCGCTCTGCGCATAAAAAATGACGGCGGCCGTTCCAGACAGCCGCCACCATTTTTACGTAGCGGACGCTGTGCTTCTGCACGTATCACGGTGGCTATGATGCTGCGAGTGCGCCAGAGGCGCTTCGCGGCGTCATAGCCGCGCCGTGAGAAGGAGCTCCATTTTGGAGCTCCTTTTTTGCTGCGCGAGGGAGTCGCGTGGTTTGCACGCAGCGGCTCCCTTGCACAGCAATGAGCAGCACCAGCAGACCGCTGTATTTTGGCGGTCTGTAAAGAGCCATAATGACATACTGAAGCCACTCACAAGTGAGCAATGGCAAGATTATGTTTTGGGATCCATTAGAGATCATCCTACTATTGCTCAATTATGGTTTCATTGTGTCATTATATTCATTCAGGCATTATAGCTCACCTAGAGACCTTGGAGAGCCAGACCACAGCCACATCCTAAGCTATTTTTCTCCAGATGGCATGCAACATGGTAGGAGCTGTGGTCATCCCCGCAAGGTGCTACAAAAACTTCAGATAGTATTCCCTGTGTCAAAAGAAAAGAAAATTGTCAATGGCGATTTCTGTTTTCCACTGCAAGTCAATGGGAGACACAGTGGTTGTGATGTCCTAATTTTGATTGGGTTCCGATTTGGGTCACAATGAATCTAAAATAAATTAGGGCACAATCTGAGTAAGTTGTCAGACTCTGAACCCTATCAAAGGCCTTTTGCACAATACTTCTATGGAGCACTGATGGTTTTAGATAGTATTAGATCAGCAATATTTGTATTTGTGTTTTATTTCTAGGATCATATACATTTAAGTCTCAGTATAACTTTTTGTAAGCAGTCAAAAGTTGAAATAGAAGGTAGAAATGATTGCTGTGAATTGAATTTGTGAATCTGTATCTAACTCTTTAGGTATTTCTGTGAAGATGTAGATTTTAACCTGAGAACAAATAGTAGTGGTCTCCTTATCTGTTGCTTTAACAACTTCAGTCTCATGAAGAAACACATCCAGGTTGGGGGTCAAAAGGACTTCGATATTAAGCCTAAAGTCATGGTGAGTGCCACTGTTGAACCAAAAAGGAAGAAGAAGACTAAAAAGTATATTTTTTCTTTTTCTTTTACTCTTTCTTTCTTTTTTCTTTTTTTGTCAGAAACAAATGTTGGATTTTTTTCCATTTTTATTGTAAAGTAACTGATGAAATAAATAGATAATTGATAATAGCTGAGTCATCAAATTGCTCTAGGACATATTGTCTGGCCAGGAAGGTCCACTCTGAAAATATACCCAAGTAGGGCTGGAAAAAAAATTGTACAAACTGGAACTTCCCGTGTAATACTGTGTATATCGGGAAACATGGGTTACATTCAAGTCTATGTGGGGATTCTGACTGTCCCTGTGGCCATTTTTATGTGAAGCAGAATCAGTCTTTCTATGTTGAAGGCAGGTGCATGCATGATAGGACAAGTGGCAAGTGAAATAAGATGCAGGGGTCATGTCCCTTTAATGTTGCATAAAAGGGGGATTTTCAGGTGTTGCTTGCCATTCAGGCAGTACTTGCTGCTTATCTTTCTTCTAGACAGGACTCCTATCCCTTATTTCAATGCCAACACTTGCAGATAAGACTTCACATGTACCCAGCATGTGGACATATTTTTTTTACAAGCCCAATGATTTATACGTTCATTCTGCATTTTTGAGTGCATGGCTGTGTCACTGATTCCATTGTGCATGCTGGGAGTCCCTCTTTCTTTCCTTTTATAAAGTTGGGTTTGTTAGAGTGATTTTTGTACCATACTGTGGAACTATATCAAATGGCATCTGTCTGTCTGATATTATATACCAACCCTTAGATTTTAATTCAAGAATGAAATGTTGCAAACCAAATGTATTGAGTATGGGTGGGGGGTGGGATTGTTTGTGGGGGATGTTTTTCTTTTTAAAAAAAATCAGTGATAGCATAGGGTTTGCAGAATTCTAGCATGGTCCCTCTTTTGAGAATATATAATCTGTTATTAGATATATATCTCTTATTAACAGAACCCCTTAAGCAGCTAGGCTTAAAAGACAAGAATGGACCCATAGGTTTACAGTCTAGTACAGACTAGTACTTATGGAAGGAAGGAGAGAATAATTTTCTTGAGACTGGGGTGACTTTCACTGGTTCATCCGGCCTATGCTCTCCCTTATTCCAAAGCCTTTGTCTCAACCATTTATTTTTGGAGGGTTTTCTGTTTGTTTGTTTTTAGTTTAGTTATTGTCCCCTTGCTAACTCTCCTAAAACACACTATGTACTTTTGATAGCTGGACAGCTTATGTAAGGGGTACATACTCTCCAACTGTTCTGATTTGATAAACACGGTCCAAATTAATCCTTTGCTGTCCCACTGTTTCAACTGCTTTTAAAATGTCCATTTCTCTCTCCTCTTCTCACATTCTCCATATCCTCCGCTGATTTTAATTACTGCAAACTGAGTTTAAAGTGTAACTGTAGTTTGTACTCAACTCAGCAGGTAGGAGGAGAGGAAAGGGGCAAAATCTGCCTTTCACCATAGACTCAGGCAAAAAGAAACTGTTGCAGCTGATCCTAGCCTGTGTTCTTCCTCATTAAGAACTTCTGTCATCTTGGAACACACTCTGATCTTGGTTGGCCACACATGTCCTGGTTTTCAACTGTGACATTTTGGAGACTGTGGGAGTAGACAATATTGGTGGGCTCAAAGAGTCCATTTCCTATCATTGGGTCCTCTAGAGATTGCATATAATGCTCAAAAATGGAAACAAAACCAGAATGTTTGTAAGTCCCATTAAACAGTGAAAAAGGAAGTGATATAACCTATTCAAACATGATTTCCAGGAGAAGCAAGTCACTTTTTTTGCCAGAAAAAATGGCATTCCTGGGGAGTAGGAGGGATCAGGGGCCAGAGTCAGTCCACCCCTGGTCAACATGAATGACACAGAATTTCATTGTTTGTGAAGTTAAAAACCATACTTGAGCTATCTGGGATATCTCTGCTTTGCCCTCGCTGGGCTTTCATGAGACAGCCAACTAATGTACTCATCTTTATCCACAACAATTTGAGTCTTGCTGCTGCTACTCATGGCAGGACTGACAACCAGAGGTCAAAGACAACTATGTGTATATGTTATACAGTGGAACCTTGTTATATGCTGGGGTTTGTTTCCAAGATCCTCCATGTATAACATAATCCATGTATGCTCAAGTCCCATTAATCTAATGATATAGCAAAATGGTGTCCCTTATAAAAAATGGAAAATCAAGATTTGATATTTGAAATTTATACTTTTTTTGAACATTTTCAAACCGTGGATGCTTGAATCTGTGTATAAAAAATCCGTGTATAAGAAGGGCCGATTGTATTTAGCTGCAAGTGCTGCTGCAGATGATCCTATTTGTGGCTTTCCCCCTTGTTCTCAGAAATTAAAGTGTAGGGATACAGTATGAGGAGTGAAGTCCAGGCCTCCGATATTAAGTTGTATTTCTTGAATCAATGGGAAGCGGGTTAAGACTTGAGAACCTTTATTTCTTTAGTCCAGTACTAGTACACAGACTATAGAGTATCCTTGGACAATTGCTGGAACCCCTAAAGCCCACACTACTGATCCCTGACTTGGGCTTCCTTTATTGCTAACCACTAAGTGGCGCAGGGGAGAGCTAATGCCATGGGAGGGGGGGGTCACTATGCCAAAGATCCTATCAAGCTAGGAGCTGTCCCTAGGTTTTCTCACTCTTGCCATTGTGACCAAAATTTTAAACTGATGAACTCACTATAGTGATGAACTTAATGTAGTTGCATCTTCTAGTTTTCAACATACTGAATTCATTTTAACCTCTCATTTTTTTGTTTGATAGGTATCAGAGAGTTTGACTCCAATAATGCCTCTTCAGTATGTCTGTGCTCCAGACAGTGAGCACACACTCCTGGCAGCTCCAGCACAGTTCCTTTTAGAGAGGTTCCTTCAACATGCCACATACAAGCTTTTCCCGAAGGCCATTCATAACTTCAAAAACCCTGTTTTGGCTGTTGACTGCTATCTGAACATTGGGCCTCAGGTATAAGTCTAAGAATCTTTTAAATAACCACATAGAAATGAACCTTTGGGCCTTAGTATCAGTTTATGAAGCTGTAGCACTAGTACTGTTTTTAATTATTATAAATGGAACTCGAATTACATCAAACTTGTGATTAGTGCTACCCATAAATTATGTCCCACTTTTTAATTTGGTACAGTTTGGATCCTATGGCCCTTTCCATCTCTATGACTTAAAACATTTAGGTTTACTCTGGATTCTTAACATTTCTCTTTTTAAATGTTATTTCAACACTTCTTCCCGTCTTTTTTTTTTAACTTATAGTTTTGGGGAGATAGTAATTTCAATTTATTCAAATTTATCTAGATCTGAATGGGCAACTGAAATTCACCACCAATGTGGAGGTGGCATATTTGCTGGGTTTAAAATATAAAACATTTAAGAGAACATTCAAGCCTGTGTAACTTTTCTCCCCTTTTCTGGTCTAGGTAGCTCTTTGCTATGTCAGTTCACGGCCACACTCTGTTAATGTCAACTATGAAGGGGTGTTTTTCAGTGGACTTCTCCTATATCTTTGTGACTCCTTTGTAGGAGCTGATTTTCTCAAGAAGTTCAAATTCCTGAAAGGTAATGTGATTTCTAAACTGACCTGTTGTCTAGTGCTTCCTTGATAGTTACTTAGCAGAGTAGACTAAGATAGCATTGGCATTGCAAAAAAGGTGCTGTCACAATGTAATGGAAGCTGGTATCAGCAATCACCTCCACTTCTATTTCTCCAGTGTCACTTAAATCTGAGAACCATGGTACTCAATCCCCCCAAAATTAGGTTGCTATCATACACCAAATCCAGAATCTTAGCAAACATCCCTATTGTATAGTCAGCTGTCAGCTCAGGCTCAGGATGTATACAAGCATCCTTTTAATACAGATAATTCTTTTTCAGTGCAAACTTAAAGATGAAGTGGGAATTACTATTTCGAATATTGGTAATGTAGTGAAAAATAATTGTCTTCAGTAAGTGCCTTGACATGACAAATTTCATGCTGCACACAATATTCCCATTAATCCTTTGTATTAAGTTATGGGAAAGCTGCCTGGTGTGGTTGTAGGATTATGTCATAGCCTATGATGAAACAATGAACAGACTCTTGTAGGTGACTCATGCAGGCATAAATTGTGCTGCACATATAGGATGATGATTTTGGACAATGCAAAATGAACTGATAGTGGTGTGGGTTCCACATGTGGAACCATTGCAAATGCTAGTAACACACCAAAGTAGTGTGTCACTGCACATTGTGTATTGCATATTGCCTCTGTAGATTGCTTATTGAACAGTGATGTGACAGCTATTCACCATTTCTTATACACTGTGTGCCTTGGTGGTATTCAGTATAGGGATTGTGTAGTGCTAGCATAACATAGCTAACTTTGCCAGCAGGTATTAATACTATATTGAGACAGTGTGAGATCTTAGCCCACAGCTAAAATACTGTTAGTACTATATACCAGTGTAGGTGGGAGGATGGAGGATATAGATGCTGTAGCCATGAAGAAATTAATTCATTAGAGGTGTAGGTTGCTTGAAGCTTAACAGATTGTGTCTGCCTACCTTCGCAACTAGAGTGCTGCACAACACTAGAAAAATGCAGCAACTAACACAGTACACCCACAGGATTACAGCCAATGTTTGAGGGACCTCATCACTATTGCTCAGTCGCAGCCTTAGCACTCTACTGTATCTCTTTGTTTGCTGGTGACAACCAATGTGAAAACCAAGAGAACAAAAGACAGCAAAGAGAGCCAAAAATGGCTGCATCCACCAGAAGCAGCAGCAAGCAGTTTCCAACAGACTACCCCTGAAGGAAGACAGCTCAAGAGAAAGAAGGTTCCCAGTCTGTTATGAGCCATCATGTGATGTGATATGATGGCTTGTGTGCTTCCATACGTTTAGATTAATTGCCATAGGAAAAAAAACATATGGAGCCTGTTTTCTCAGGAGTGCTATTTGAAATCCAGTTCTCAGAGTTTTCTGATACAAAATACATAAAATATGCTATAAAATTAATTTGGGAAAGGATTTGTATTAAGGAGTAAATCTTATTTGCATATGGGTAATACTTTCAATTAGCAGAAGACATTTCAGAAAATAAACATGTCGGTTGAATCATGACATAAACTATTTTGTTTTTGGATCTAAGGTGCAACCCTGTGTGTCATTTGCCAAGACAGGAGCTCCTTGCGTCAAACTATAGTTCGTTTAGAGCTGGAAGATGAATGGCAGTTTCGTCTGAGAGATGAATTTCAAACTGCTAACAGTAGTGATGATAAGCCCCTCTATTTTCTGACTGGACGCCATATATAAGCTTGAGAAAATGACAAAGGAAGAGAAGAAAACTTGACAAGTCTGATTGTGCGTTTTTTCCTCCTTTCATTTAAAGTACAATCACTGTGGAGCAAAGTGCAACCAATACTTATGTTCACTACTATAAGGATTTCCCAGATTCTGGACCAGTCTTTATATGTTTCTTTCTATTATGATGGAAAGAATATTCATTCAAGCTAATTTCTCATGGGTCACCATTACAGAACATTATGGTATATCAGCTGTGGCCCAAAATAAGGAGATGTGTAGATGCCGAGTCTCCTGAGCTCTTCATACTGTGTTAAACAGGGGTAATTAAACTGACTTTTGCTCTGTATCAGCTTGAATACATTTTATGAGGTTCACACTAGGAATGTGGAATAATTTGAAGATAATATACTGAGGAATGCTTTGTTTCTCTTCGTATCTGTACTTTTGATACGTTATAACTCAGGGGTTTGAAACAACAAAGTATCATAGATGTTTGTGCTTAAAAGAGTAATCTTTGTTCACTTTCTGTGCAGTGTTAGCTTAAGGTTTGTAATTTTATATGTATTGAATTTGTTTTGGCAAAATTTCCACAAAAGTTTAAAAGTTTACTACATAAGCCTGAACAAATCAATGAATGTACAGCAGGCATTGTACGCAAATGCAGGTTTGGTTAACAACTTTTGGGTACCCATTGTTGATCTGAATCCAGATATCCTTATGCACGGACAGAACTGATCCCCTGAACAGTATCAGCTTCTTCTATGTCAGTATAGAAAATTACACACACAGACATACACACAAAAGCTGCACGCAGAAACCTTTTTCTGCATACAGATTATACTTAACTGTAGTTTGAAAAGCATCTATCAGCCAGGTGAAGAAGATTGCTTATGCATACTGTCTCCGCAGAGTATTTAAACTCCATCAAAATAATTCCATCCTCAGTGTGTTATCAGATACTGTTTTGAAGTGTCTAAGCAACCTTACATGGCAGAAATTTGTTGATTACAAGCATTATAATCATCTGCAGTCAGTGTCTCGTTTGAGCCACTGGTCCTTTGAGTAAAGAACACTCTACACTATTTATGCTCTCTTATTGAGAGCATTTACTGTTCCCCTAAGGATGGATAGATCATCAAACAGAAATTAGGCATCATGGTTCATGATGCAGTTAATGACAAAAACAAAGCAAACCACAGGCTGTTGCAGCTAACAGCTAAGATTCAGCAAGAATACTGTCAGAGTGCAAGTTCCCACCAGCATACTTATGGCACTGACTAGGGGCGGGGTGGGGTGATGGTTGTGTCTTGGCCCCCATCTCCTAACTGCCCAGCAGCTCTGTCTCCCATGCCACTGGCCCCTGGGCCATGTTCGTGCATATAGAGAACATGGTGTTTTTTATTTCTCACCTCAGAATATGATGGCTCCTTCTTCCCCAGGTGCTCAAGGACAGTGGGAACACATCTGGGCATGCACACACCCACTAATCAGCAGTGGGAGAAAAACTGTGCCTGCAACCCCACAGCTGCCATTCTACAGGCAGGACAAGGGGTGATATACAATGAGGTACTGGGTACTTTCTTGCGCAGCACCCCCCACAAAAGGTGTATTATCACTTACATGATTATAGCCATTATATTATTTAGAATTCACTTTCAAGTGAGTTGGGACCACAACATGAGCCATCTTTTTGTAAATGTCTTGAACACACCTGGAAAAGTTGACCAGTTTGTTTTAAAGGCTTAAGATTTGATCCAAGCATCAGTCGCACTGACTCATGTAGCCTTGTTTTCTTCACCCTTACATGACATAAGGATATGCAGGTAGAGTGAAAGAAAGGGAAAGTTAGTAACCTTTTTGAATACTTCTATGTGATCTAATATCCCTTACCTAAAACATATTGAGTATTCCTCAGAAGAAACTTGACAATGAGGGCTGTGGAAGAGGCACAAAGACCCTCTCCATCTGCAGTGCTTGCTTACACTGTCTGCATATCTGCCTCTTCTGTGGGAGAATGAGGACAACTAAAGTCTACTGAAAATCTTTCGCATGCAAGTACTGCATGTGTGTCTGACTGGAACAACATGCTTTTGGCCTGTTTGAAAAGGAAAGGTGTGTCAAAATAACATTATTTAAGTAGGCACTGAATTATTTTAGAATGAATTTCTTTGCACCAGCACTTTGTGCTGTGAAATATTCTGAGTTTAAATTTAAATAAGTTTAGTACAATCAGGTCTTCATACTGTAGTTAGCAGTGATGCGGTAAATTCATTTTCTTTTTCCTGCTCCCTAATCAGATACCCCCCCCCATCAGCTTCTCTCAGTTATCCTTTATTATATTGATAGTTCTTCCTTCACACACATCCTCACACTTCTTTGTGTTGCACAAATGTTTTAAGAATGGCAGCCTGTTTCATATGATGGTGAAAATTATATTCATTTGGTGCATTATATCTGTTATGCTTTACACATGTACCTGCATTCAGTTAAGAAGCACCTGCCAAAGCTGCATTTAGAACAAAGTGTTAAATAATGCAACTTTTTTTACCTTGTGAAAAAGCTGTTTACAAATAACAAAAAGCATAATATATTGAAGTTGAAAAGGGAAGTAATGGTTTTCAAACCAATTGTTTTTATTATAGTTTTACTTAAATGTAGCATATTTCAAATGAACAACTGTTTACTTTAGTATAGATTATTTGGGATTTTTTGTACCCATACAAAATCTGCCTTATAATTTAGTGAATACTTTTACATTGTTGGTAGATGCTTATATACCAGTTACAGTTAGAGGCTGTTAAGACTGCTGTATTCACTGGACAGCCTACAGATGCATGACAAATACTGTACTGACATTCTAGGGGTAACATTGTTCTAGTTGTTGATTGAATTTAATACCTACATAATATGAATGTAGTTTGTGAGTTTCCAAAGAGCTGCCATTTTCTTGCAAATTTTGCAGCCGTAAAGCTTTCAAAATCTTCTTTGTATATTTGATGTTTGCACTAAGTTCTTAAAAATTCCAGGTGCTGAGACTTACATAATTAGACCCTAGGTAAAGGAGGTACAGACATCTCTGTAGGCTGGGAACTTGGAGACTAAGGGCCTTTTCACACAATTTGGGGGTATGGGGCCACATTTGTGAGAATGTGTTTGTTTGTTTCTGAACAAGTTCCCAGAAAAATGTACTATATCCTAGGTATTGTATTTTCTTATCCTTACACAATCCATCACTTTGTAGACATGTTGCTTTTTTTAAGAAATGCATTTAGATAAAAAAAAAAACAGTTGCATGAAGCATTTACACTCAAGTACTATCCAGATCAGGCAAGGTTTATTCGTTTTTTAAAAAAAAGAATTTCTACTTGTGCACTCCCTGTTGAGCAACTTGTGCAGAACTATGATTTTTGTTGTTTTGTTTATCACTGTTGGATGCATACAGGTTCACTACTCACTATTCATTCACTACTCATCATTTCACTAAGGAAAGCTTTGTATGATTGTGTGGAAAGATCCTAAATGCTTTCTCCTATATTGGACAAGAACAATTGATTATTCAAAACAATGTGACTAAGATAAGAAAGAAGAGTTTGGATTGGAACCTTTTTAGTAAGTGTATTCACACAGTAATCAAGGTGATACATTAATACGTCCTCTTTGAGATGATATATGGGAGAAACAAATCAGCGCAACTTACCAAATGCTACCATGTTGTTATTTTTGTTACAAGCCTCACCAGCAAGAGAATGACATGAATGTATTCAATAGGCCAGCATTATTTTACCTGCAGACTTGTTCAAAATGAGTAGGTGACAGGTCACAGGTTATACTGAATGTAATCTGTAATTATAAATAAATTGCTCGCATATCTCTGTAATTTATGCAGTGATTTCTGTGATCTCTGAAAAGGGGTTAAATGTTGTGTTCTTAGGACTGATTTTCACTTGACCAGTTTCCTACACACATTAACTCTTCTCCCTATGGGAGGGAGAATGCACATAAAACTATAATTTAACCATAAGATAATGACAAAGGCCAGAATCCAATGGAAGACCACAGCTGCTGGTAGAAGTACTTCCATCAGCAGAATTAGGAACTCCTCCTCACTGCAGTCCCATGCACCCAAACACCTGCTCTAGAAGGCTGGGAAAACCTATGGAGTCATTTTCAGGTGGTAAAGAGGGCTACATGAGGAAAGAGCAGAGAAAGTTCTGTTAGGCTGTTACTGCAGCATCAGTACGACACTGGATTTCAGCTACTACATTACATGCAAACTTGGCTATAGCTTCCCAAAGCCTGTGTATGTAATAAACTGAGCCCTGGTGGCGCAGTGGTTAAATGCCTGTACTGCAGCCACTCACTCAAAACCACAAGGTTGTGAATTCAAGACCAGCAAAAGGGCTCAAGCTCAACTCAGGCTTGCATCCTTCCAAGGTCACTAAAATGAGTACCCAGATTGTTGGGGCAAATTAGCTTACAGTTGTAAACCACTTATACACTGCTTAGGTGGTATGAAGCGGTATATAAATGAAGCTTGTTCGTTTAATGTGTGCAGCCATCATGTATGTTGATCACACACTGCTCATTTGTCTGCTACAGTCCATGTAGGAAGCTCATCAGGTGTGAAGCAGTCCTTAATATAAACTCTTAACCAAAACTCGGTGAATTTAGCTTCACTAGTCAGTCTACCTCACATTTTATTCTTTGAACTGAAGTTGTCTGCTGTTGTGGCTATAGTATGTTTATAATGTTCTTTCATTAAATTCAATGAATGTTATATTACTTTAAAAGAGTCTGTCCTATTTTTAGTTGTATAAAGTTTCTCAACATCGAACATGTATTTGGTGAAGAGCCCTTTTAAAATTCTTGTCAGAGTTAAGCACATATTTAGTGTACTTACTATGGTATCAGCAAATATTTTTAGTATCTTAAAGACAAACTGAGTTGAATTGTTGAGTATTATTTCTTGATTAGAAGTTGGTACTTCAATGTAGATTAAGATATTTAAGTACATATAAATATGGTAGCAATTGCAGTAGTGATATTAGGTTTCACTGTATTCCTGAAGAACTGTTTGTATTTCTTCAAGTCATTTCTTCATGCCAAGAGTATACATATGACTAAGACCTTTGGAAACAGGATGCTGAACAATACACCCCTGATTTGATTCTGGCAGGCAAATTTTAGGAACATTGCAGGAGTGACAAGGACCACGACCTCTTACGTCTCAAAGATATAACTATGACTGCAAGTGATAATCATTCCCAAATCATTTGATATACAAGTGAGACTGTTTCAATTAGTTTTTAATATTCAACCATATCAAAGTAACTTCTTAAACGCATTTATCATTAGTACATTATTCAAAAATTATCAAATAGTTTAGTTTTAATCTACATTATATACAGGTCAAGAAAGGCCACAGTAGTTATTTCAACATATCCCCCCTCTGAAACTGGAGAGGTTTAAAGTGACAAAGTGAAGTCCACAGATGAAGGTACAGTTGGCCATCTGTATCCCCAGATTCTGCATTCACAGATTTCACCATCCATGGCTTGAAAATGATTTTGTAAAAAAAAAAAGAAAGAAAGAAAAGAAAAAGAAAAATCCAAAAAGCAAACCTTGATTTTTGCCATTAGATACAAACGACACTATTTTACTACATTATTGTAAATAATGGGACTTGAGCATCCCTGGATTTTGGTATTCACAGGGGGTCCTGGAACCACATTCCAGAGGATACCAAGGGCCCACTCCAATATCCTATTGAACAAGCTGAGACCATTCTTCCTCTTTGGAGGCTAGTCTGACATTCCTGGGTTGTTGTTGTTTTTTAAAATCCATTCCATACACAATGAAACAATGTGTCATGTCATGGACCGTTTCTGATATTAGGAATAATTTCTTGAGGATGCAGTGCCTTTGCTTCTATACCAACATGATAAGCCTTTACTCAAGAGCACACTTTCACTGCTCTGGTGTATTACTATACTGTGAACTTCAAAATGTACTTAAAAGGCGACCACAGTTCTTGCACTAGTTGACAGTCCACTATGAACAATTATACGCTGCATGTAAACATGACTAAGTTACTATAGATAATACATACAATTTTTATAAAAATAACTTTAAAAAACCCATCCTACCTCTGCACTGTTTACTGTTTTAATAAAATATAGCAACCACCTTTTGGTTGTTACTACTCCTGAGTTCACTGCTAATAAGTGTTTCATTCTCTTGGTCAACATCCATAGCCAGGCAACAAATTTTAACAAGTTCCACTTTAAACAGGTTGTTGTCCACTGAGAAAATTATATACCAGGAACTGACTAGTACCAAAGTATCGTGTTGCAAACAGCTTCCCATCAGGGGTAGGATCAGAAAAAGCGATTTCTTCCTTGCTCAAGTATGAGCCATATATGAAGTTGCTCCTGTTAAAAGAAAAAATTAAATCATGGAACAATACAAATCTTTTTAAAACAGCTGTCTTTCTATTGATCAATATTATTCATGAACCAAAAAAGATGCCAATGAAGACATTCTTAAAACGTATCAACTATGAAAATACTGCCCTTTTACCACTTTCATTCATAACAAAAAGCAGTTAACTAGGCACTGCAGTTTCTTTTCTTGCCTTTCCTCTAGCCTTTCCAACTCTCTCTACAACCTCTGAAATAGGAACTTCTGCTCTCTTGAGTCTAGTAATAATAATGACCCTGAAGTAACAGCAGTACTGTTAACAATGGGGCGGCAGTTGATAGTTAGCTTTCAATTGCATTTTTGGAAAACTTTGTTATTTTTTGGAAAACTTTGTTATTCAAATTAATATATACTATATTAAACACTCCGAATACTCTGAAGCACTCTATAAATGTTCTGTTCATGCTAATACAGAGAAATGTACTTACCTCAAGCATTCTAACATCCGAGAAGCTATTTTCTTCCGTCGCATCATGCTAAACACCCAGATACGACTAATGCCACAGAGAGCAGGCTCTGGGGATGTTGAGCAGCACCAAGCCTTTTGTCTTTCAAAGGTGACTTTCTCATTTTCTGTACTAACCTCTGGAATCTTTTCTTCAATAACTCTATACCCCTTGAGAAATGAGAATTGACATGAATTTTATTGATATAATCAAAATTGCTAATAGTGTACAAGTTCAATTCAGTATCAGATGTTTTAATGGCTACTTCTTCATAAAGCGTGCGTTATTTGTTGTACAGTGACTCTTTGGCAATTTTGATTTCCATATGTAAATTGGAAGATGGATACAACTGAAAAATCAGTTGACAGGAAATGCTAAGGGTCAGTAGGGGCTCCCCACAATGTGCTCTTTTGGAATGACACTGGGGTATGTCCTCTAGGGTTTCTCCCCTCTGAACAGTTAGTGTAGCCCACAATCGATTTTTATACAACAGTCAGCCCTCTGCAGATTCAAGCATCCGCAGAAAGTAAGCCCACGTCCCAAATTTGGAGATGGCACCAAATTAGGAGGAGTAGCTAACACCCCAGAGGACAAGATCAAAATCCAAACTGACCTGAATAGACAAGAAAGCTGGGACAAAGCTAACAAAATGAAATTCAACATGGAGAAATGTAAGGTACTGTACTGCACTTGGGGTGGAAAAATGAAATGCACAGATATAGGATGGGGGACACCTGGCTGAATGAAACTACGTGTGAAAGGGATCTAGGAGTCCAAGTAGACCACAAGTTGAACATGAGTCAACAGTGTGATGCAGCAGATAAAAAGGCCAATGTAATTTTAGGCTGCATCAATAAAAATATAGTGTCTAGATCAAGGGATATAGTGCCACTATATTCTGCTTTGGTCAGGCCCCACCTGGAATACTGTGTCCAGTTCTGGGCACCACAATTTAAAAAGGACGTTGAGAAACTG
>NW_024802936.1:477600-553840 GCF_019175285.1 Sceloporus undulatus | reverse complement strand
TGGGGCAAAGTAGAAGATGGAAACAAGCAAGTAAAAAGTGAGATAATGATTACTATTAAACATTTTATTATATAAATTCAACTGTAAGATATATTTTTGTGTTGAAAGACAGAAGGGTTTATTTACTATAAGCGACACAAATATAGTTCACCCCATTCAATTAAGACACTTTTCTGCAGTCTTTTTTTATCAGAACATGGCTAGGTAAGTCTGAGGTTATCAGACCTACAAAGCATACCGTTGATGATTTCTACAGTGTAAACTTCAGTCAATAGAAATACATGCACCCTCCAATATTAGATCATATACAGCAAAGAAAAGCTCAGAAGAGCTGCAATGTCAGGTGCAAACAAAATGGGTCAAGTCCTAGTATAGTCTACCACAACAAAGGATAGGGTGAAAAGGATAACAGTTTAAATTGAGAGTGGTCAGACAGTAGTTCTCAACACAAAAACTCAATGTACATATTTTATTTTTATTATACCCAGAGAATATAGAAAAGGAAAACATATTACACATGCACCAACAACTTTTACTGTGTTTATAATATGTAAATGTTTTTAAGGAAAAGGGTTAAAACTTTAATGCTGACTTAATGATGAACAAAGTATGAACAAAGGCACTAAGCAATACAACTTTAGAATTCAACTAAATATTTGTACCTGCTCTCATTTGTCTCCAAAGTTTTACTTGTGAACAGTGTTCGAACCAATTGTTTGGGAGCTGAATCTACAAACAAATCAAACACATCACTTCATATGCATCATTAAAACGTGTATAAAGAAAGACATAATGTTGAATGATAAAGAAATACAGAAAGTACAGATATGCCTTTAAATAAAATGGAAAAATTTAACTACCTAAAACAAAGACATTTTCTGTGTAACTTTTATGTCTTTGTTCATTTTTTAAAATTACTGAAGTCTTACAATTGGCTATTAAAACATTTTGCAGCTAAAGGAAATTTCAAAGGTAACTGGAAAATAATCTAGGAATCAAAAGGTGCAATTCATAAACAAAAGAGCCCTAGTGGTGCAGTAGTTAAATGCCTCTACTGCAGCCACTCACTCATAAACCACAAGGTTGTGAATTCAATACCAGCCAGGGGCTCAGGGCCAGCTCAGCCTGGCATCCTTCTGAGGTTGCTAAAGTGAATACCCAGCTTATTGGAGGCAATTGGCTTACACTTTTGGCTTACAATAATGTAAACCGCTTAGGGAGTGCTTAAGTGCAATGATAAGTGGTATAGAAATGTACTTGCTATTGCTATAAACTAAGTGATTTCATTATGCATGAATGAGTCCAATGAATATAGATTCAAACTATTCTACAAGATCACACTTTTGTCTAATTAAGTGATCTGCAGTCACTGTCATGAAAGTGTTAATTTTTTGTACAGGCACTGAGAAACTTTCCATATATAATCATGTATAAGTAAAAAAATATATGCCAAAAAATTGCCCCCCAAAAACTGGATCAACTTTTACACCAGTCAATATGATAATACAGTGGGAATCTGTGGGCGATTCGTTCCAAAACAGTGTAAACTCAAGTCTTGTTGTCCCCAATGGCCGCACAGGGGCTCAAAGCTGCTCAGAATTTAAAAGACCGATGAAAATCGAATATGCGCGTTTTAAGGAATTGGGAGGGAAGGATAAGCAAAACAGACTCACAACAAGTAAAATAAGTAAAATAGATTCATAACAGGCAAGTAGAGTTCCCTCAATAAGTTCTCCTTTGCTCCTGGGCTCCACATGCGAGCTCTGGACCCGTTGCTCCCGAACCCCCAAAAGTGCTCCAGAGCACATTACCGCAGAGGCCTGGGCCTGTTTCCAGGCCGGGCTGCAATCTCAGCCCAGTACCAGCGACTGCCCACCAAAGCCCTCAGGCTGCTCGAAGGTGAACGACGTGGCAGCGGATGAGGAGGGCACAGCAAAGAGACAAGGCTGCCCACCCACTGTGTCATCCTCCTCATCCATATTTTACCCTCGACATATCCACGGGTCATACCAAAACGTATTCTCAATTTATAGTCGAGTATATATGGTAATATATCAGATACTTCCTACAATATGCTGGAGTCAATTAAGGGCTACCCAGGTGAAAGGAAATACCTTCAGTTGTACAATGTACATAACAGGAACCATTATACCTTCTTTGTATGGTACATATAATGAAGAAACAGTCAGGCCATGAACCATTAGCAGAGTTCTCATGCAGAAGGACCCAATTCAATAGCTGGCATCTCTAAAACAAAAGCAGCTCAGACAATGGTGTTGGGAAAGAGTTGACTAAAGTTTTCCTAAGATACTAACAGAGAGTATAAAATACAGTGCGCACTTGCTTTATGCGGGGGATCCGTTCCAGACTCCCCCATGTAAAGTAAATTCCACCTATGCTCATTTAAATGAATGGGGCTCATGCACATGGTGGTACGGTGGTGTGGTGGTGCGTGCACACCATGGGTGCACGCCCCATTAGTCCCTATGGGACACGCCAACCTTCTCCCTGCACGGCTTTCAGTGTAAGCTGAAAGCTGTATAAAGCGCTCCCGCGTAAGATGCGGGCGCACTGTACTGACTAGATAGCTCTGTGGTGTGACTCATAAGGCATCTTCATGAGTTCAAATAATCGAATATTAACACAATGAATAACTAAGCAGGCAGCATGTCTAAAAATGATCCAAAGGACCTAAGGTATTTTAGACTGCATGGAAAGGATCATAATTTCTACTGTGTCAAGCGCGGGCTTGCTATCCGTAGATTTGAACATGTGTGGACGGCAATCCCTGGCTTTTGCAATGGGTGCACGCTCCTGTGTGCACCCGCGCTGGCGCAAGTGTGCACCCATTGCAAACAACACGACTTGAGGTCACACATTTTTTGCCATCCATGGGGGGATCCAGAATGGATCTCCCACAGATACCAAGGGCTCTCTGTATTACTCTAATAGATAGCTAGTAGTTGAGATTAGCACTCTGAAGACCGGGGTTCAAATCCCCCCTTGGCCATAGAAAGCCAGTGGGTGACCTCTGGCAAGTCACACTCTCTCAGCCTCAGAGGAAGGCAATGACAAAATGCAGGGCCAAATAAGCTGGCAGCTTTCAGGGTGTGACATTCAAATAATGCATACCTACAAAGTGGCCAGAAAGAACTCTGGCAATGAGATCTGGTCCTTTGGACCTTATCAAAAAGGAATGGATTAAATCCGACTCCTGGCAACACTAGCTTGGGACTGCGGCAGCGGCCCACTTCAGGAGCAGGCTGTATGGTCACTGCACTCCTGGCCCAACTGCAGCAGGAACAGCCTCTGGCCACTCTTTACCGACCGTGTGCTTTGGCCCTGTACGTTGGAAATGACTTTAAGGTACACAAAAACAACATAAGCAGCACCAGTTAAAATTTTATTTGACGTCACCTCTGGACATTAGAGCCTAACCAGCAGACCAAACTATATTCCTGATATCCAAAAACCTCTGGAATGGGAAAGATATGGTGGAAGAGAGAGTATCCTCCCTGGCCAAAATACAAGGCCAGTGGATTGAATCATAATTTCCTGGACTGAATCACAATTTGTGCAAACTTTCTCTAAGAAAAGATGGAATATTCTAGCAGTGCTCAGAAACTTTAGAAAGAACAGATGGCAGATTTTTGGATTTAAAATCCCAGAATCCCTAACAATGGTTGGGGCGTCTGAGAATACAAGTCCAAAGATTCTGGAAGGCCAAAGGTTAAGAACCACTACCATAAACTGAAATAGGCAATTTTAATATATAAGAATAATTAAATTAACTTCCCAATAACAAACCAGATTAGCAAAGGAAAAAAGCTCCACTGAAAAGAACTTAAGTGTCATCAATTTGACATTTTCAAAAAATACTTTCAAGTTTTTATTACTGTGATAAGTGCATAGCATTTGATTTCAAAATTTATAGTGTCCTTTCTAATTCATAAAAATAAGTTCATGATTAATTAAAGTGTGTGTGTGGGGGGGCGGAAATCAGTTCATGTACATACAAATTTGAACATTCAAACACCAATGAGTTCTGCAAAAAATGGTACAACTATAAAAATGCATAAATCTTATATTTACCTTGAGATTTGATTTCTGCAGAATCTTTTATTACTTGATTTGCTGACGATTGTGTGACAATTGTTTTCACTGGCGTATTTTCTGGACTTGACTCCAAATGTAAGTTGAAGTTCTAAAAAAAATCACAACATAGTTTCAATCATTGTTCCACCATACGCTGCAATGTGTACACATCAAAGTTTTATAAAAGAATGCAATTTAGAGAAATAGAACAATTCAAGTTAATAATTCCTGTTATACAGGGAGAGGTAGGTGTGCAGTAGATCAACAGGTTTTTGTGGTGGTTTCCCTTGCACTAATTATCTCTTGCCCCAGTCTTCCCCATCTTTATGAACCTACCCTTGCTGTTTTGAGAGTTTGTGTTTTAGATTAATTTTCTGATATATTTACATAGTCATACATTATTGGTATAGGATGGAGCAAGTCACTAGCTGCCCTGCATACATACTCTCTAACCAAGTTCTGATAACTAGGCTTTAATGATCTGGAAAAAACAAACTAGATCTCATGAATCTAAAGCCTGTTCAGTCAAGCTTATTCTGTGTTAAATGAAAAAATAATCCCTTGACATTTAATTACAGATACCTGCTGGAAATGTCTAGGGGCAACACCTATTGCAGATCACTTTTTAAACAGCCAACTGCAATTGTCTCTTGAAGCTGTCTTGTATATTTTTACACTCACAGCAATATAGTTTTAGTACACTGCAGAGATGTCTTGTAGAAAAGAAGCTCTGGAAAGCTTCTGCTGTACTGCAAACATACAGTAAATGCATTAGAGCAAATCATGCATATTTTCTCAATGTAAAACTGACTGGAACAACTTAAATATGTATTGTTTTGAAAAAAGAGCAGTAAGAATGACAAAACTAGTTTACCACAAGTACCATGATATTTTTCAGTTACTGAAGAAACTGCCCCACAAAACAGGAGTATTCAATCTAATGGCATACTCAGATATATGAAATATATTGTAATGAAACCATACTGTATACCAATTATTAGATTTAGTAAACACTAGTAAATATATAAGGAGCATACTGAGAGCAAACATATATATCGACTATACCTTCATAAAACCATATTACAATTAATTACCTTATCTGGTATTGGTTCAGGACAATGTGTCGCTTCAAATAATCCGTTTTTTATATCCTGTACAAGCAGTTGAGCATGTGACATCTTAACTTTATTCTGGCCTCCTTCAGGAGAAGCTGTATTCAACTTCTTCAAATCATTTGTTGTGTTACTGTTATTTTGTGACTGTATCAATTTTCTTTGGCCTTCTTCTGGAAGGTGTATTTCTGCCGTTCTTCCTTGTTCTCCTACAGGCATGCTATGCTTTAAAATACCAAGGGTGGGTGTACTCTGAGAATGTGAGATGCTTTGGCTCACGTGATTAACCTTTTTAAACTTTATTTTAGTCCATTTAGAGTTTTTGTTTGCAGTGTTATGTCTGCCATTCACAGTACATTTGACAGGCACTCCTTTTTTGCTGGGGAAAAATCGTTTACATGGAGAGTTCTGATTAGTTTCTTTTTCAGCACATACTGCAATCTGTGGCAACTCCTCTACTTTCTCTTTTTGTTTCTCTTTTCCATACTCAGGAGAGTCTCTTTTTACCTCCACTGTGTCTGATTCAATCTCACCTGCAATTTCCTCACACAGCTCAAGAATGCTAAACTTTTTGGTTTTCATTGCATCCTCTGGTTCACAAACAGGTTTTGGATTTGAAGGTGCTGGCAGCACTCTCTTGGTTTTTACACTGATTTTTCCATTTTTGTGCACAACCTCTTTTACTTTCCTTTTTACACTACAAGAAGATGCTACAGAGCTAGGAACTGTGTTGACAGATTTATTTCTAGAGTTTTCAAGATTACTGTCAAGATTTCTTGATTCTTCTTGCTTATCTTGAGATGTAGTTAAATCACTTATTTTAGAATCTACTTCAGATTTTTTCTCTTTCATAGAATCCATTTTCTCTAATGCTTCACTTCCTCTGTTCTTACATTCATCATTTTCCAAAAGCTTTTGTTCCATTTTCTGTTGGAGAGGCTTTGGTTTTTCTTTTTTAACATGCGGGACTTGTTTTTTCATTTGTGTGCACTGCTTCTTAACAGAAACACGTCCTTTATTTTTTCCACTACGCAATGATCGCACATTAAATGACTGCTGCAGTCTTTGTGATCTTCTAGTCTGATATTCATCACATGACACACCATGTTGTAACCTATGAAGATCCTGCACCACCTCCTTCTGAGACCCTTCCTTAGCTTTTGTGACATGCAACTGATCTTGACCAGCTCTAGTAGGGCTTTTGTCAGAATTGGTACCCACTGACCTTGTAGTTCTTCCCTGGTTAGACTCACAAGGGTTTTTGTTACCAAATGTTTTAGTCCGTGCTGGTTCAGAGTTTTGAAAAGTGGGGGGGTTTGCAGGAGGATTTTTGGATTTCTGAGCCTCTAAGTCAACACTGCTACTTTTAAGAAGTTTACCAGTCTTATTCGTTCTCTCCTGTTTGGAATTTTCTTTCATCACTTTTGTTTTAGAACCCTGGTTCTTGTGAGCAGCTTTAATGGGCAACACTGAACCTCTATGATGCATAGTTTCAGTAAAACTCTTTTTTGTATCTGCAGAGGACTTTCTTTGCTTCCTGCTTTCACAGGAAGTCTTCTTTTTGACAACACTGAGTTTTCCCTTCCCTTTAGAACAAATCTTAGACGAGGACTTTGCAGAGTTCAGAGGGTGAGTATGGCTTACTTTGGAAGATTTCTGGGTTGTTTTTGTAGGAGGTAATTTACTCAAAGGTTTTAGGGATGTTCTTTTCACACATACTGTTTTAACAGTTTTCTTTTTTAATTCATTTAAAGTCTGCTTAGAGTGCTTCTGTGCTTGTTTATTTTGGGAAGGTAGTATAGAAGATCTACTTTTATCGACAGATGACCTGTCAGTTTTGGTGGCAGTTTTACGCATTCTTTTCTTCAGCACCATATTTTTATCAGATGTATGTTTGGCATTAGCTGGTTTTCTTTCTTTTCTACTTGTTACCAATTTATTATTCTTATCCAGTTTCTGCCGCTTAGCAGGGGGTTCGACTTGCACAGATTTTCTTTTCTGTGCTGCCATTTCTGAAAAAGCCAAATACTATGTCATTTCAACAGTCTTTCCAACTACTTCTGCATAAATTCAAACATAAGCACAAATGTTTACGCAATGACTTAGCTTACTCACAGGTACTGTTTTATAAGTGAACTCTGTCTCAGTAGAAGAAATGTTATGATCTGTGAAAAACACATTCCTCATACATTTGCATCCAAAGAGAGCATTGCATTTCTCCTATAAACACAGAAACAAACATATTACTCATATGGCAATTGTTTTACACACATCCACAAGTTCAGTTACCAAGAGGACCTGCATTTTGCTACTGTTTGGACTTCCTTCTAACATTTTGTATTCATATTTCAAAACTGGCTTTCTAATTCTTCTAGAAGCCGAGAATTTAATACGTAACTTACATATTAAATAATACGTATTCTACATACTAAATAAGCACGAATTTTCACTACTGAAGAAGAATTTGTTTACCCTAACATTCCACACAAGTTCAAAATTTGTTACTGGATTAAAATCCAGTGCATATGAAGCATGGGTTGGCCTTAAAAGTGGGACACTACTTACTGCAGATAAAGAGTTATATAAAGCTGCTTTGCAGAACATCTATATAACAAGAAAAGTCACCCAGTTTGATCTATGCAAGAGAGGAGGGAGCAAAATGTAGCCCTGCCGACTGTGGTGGACTGCAGCTCCCAGAATTCCTCACTATTAGCCAACATTTTGGAGGGCCACACAGAAAGCAAAGGAGGCTCTTAAGTGTTGTTGTTGTTTTTTGGCTACACCAAAATATGGCATGCAAACCAGTTTCAAACCATAACTGTAAGTGGTTTCTGACTCACAGTGACCCTAAGATGAACCTATCACCAGGTTTTCTTGGCATGATTTGTTCAGATGTTTGCCAATCATCCTCTGATTACTGATTTTAGCAACCCTTAGCCTGGAGAAGAGAAGATTAAGAGGTGATATGGTAGCCCTGTTTAAGTATTTGAAAGGGTGTCATACTGAGAATCATAGAGCTGGAATAGACCGCAAGGGCCATCCAGTACAACCCCATTCTGCCATGCAGGAACTCTCAATCAAAGCATCCCCGAGAGATGGCCATCCAGCCTCTGTTTAAAGACCTCTAAGGAAGGAGACTTCACTACACTCTGAGAGAGTGTGTTCCACTGTCGAACAGCCCTTACTGTCGGGAAGTTCCTCCTAATGTTGAGGTGGAATCTCTTTTCCTGTAGCTTGCATCCATGGCTCCAGGTCCTAGTCTCTGGAGCAGCAGAAAACAAGCTTGTTCATTCCTCAATATGACATCCCTTCAAATATTTAAACAGGGCTATCATATCACCTCTTAACCTTCTCTTCTCCAGGCTAAACATCCCCAGCTCCCTAAGTCGTTCCTCATAGGGCATGGTTTCCAGACCCTTCACTATTTTAGTCGCCCTCCTTTGGACACGCTCCAGTTTCTCAATGTCCTTTTCAAATTGTGGTGCCCAGAACTGGACACAATATTCCAGGTGAGGCTTGACCAAAGCAGAATACAGTGGCACTATTACTTCTCTTGATCTAGACACTATACTTTTATTGATGCAGCCTAAAATTGCATTGGCCTTTTTAGCTGCTGCATCGCACTGTTGACTCATGTTCAACTTGTGGTCTACTTGGACTCCTAGATCCCTTTCACACGTAGAAGTCTCTCATTCAGCCAAGTTTCACCCATCCTATATCTGTGCATTTCATTTTTCCGCCCTAAGTGCAGTACCTTACATTTCTCCCTGTTGAAGTTCATTTTGTTAGCTTTGGCCCAGCTTTCTAGTCTATTCAGGTAGTCTTGAATTTTGATCCTGTCCTCTGGAGTATTAGCTACTCCTCCTAACTTGGTGCCATCTGCATATTAGATAAGTACTTTATGCCCCCAATTCTGTCATCCATATCCTGGGGCAAGCTTGTTTTCTGCTGCTCCAGAGTCTAGGCCCTGGAACAAAGGATGCAAGCGGCAGGAACAGAGATTCCAACTCAACACTCGGAGGAACTTCCTGACAACAGAAGGAGGAACAAACTCTCTGGGCCCCAGAACCAACTCCAGCTCCCAGAATTCCATGGCAAATAGCCAGACAATGAGTTTAAAGCGCTACCAAACCGAGTTATTCGTCCAGTGTGGATGCAGCCAGAGAGAGAGAGAGAGAGAGAGAGGCCAGGGCCTGTGTAGATTTCCTCCCAAGCAGCGCAGGCTCTTTGTTGCTTTACCTCCGGGGCAGAGGGGCCGAAGGGAGGCCTCGCTCTGGGCCTTGTTCCTCACCGGCCTCGCAGCCTCCTCATCTCGGGCACAAGGGGAGGGAGGGAGGGAGCGCTGCCTCTGCTGCTGCTGCTGCTGCTGCCTGGATCCCTCCCAGCATCCGGGGGAGGCGGCTGCTGCTTCCTCCTCCTCCTCGAGGTCACGCGGCTGCCTGGCTTGGAAACAACAAGACTTTCGACCACAGAGATTTCCGGCTGCCCTTCGCAGGCCTTGGGCACTACAGCCACCCCACAAGCCCCTCCTCCATGTGCGGGGAAAGGAGTTGGCAGCCCCCTTCCTCAGCTGCTTCTGAGGCACCTTTGAGGCTCAGGGAAAAGGATTTAGTTGGCAGCAGGAGCTGCCTTTCCTAGACTTCAGTCTAAGCAGAGATAGGTAGCAATGCATCTGAGGAGGAAGCAGGCTCAAGTCTAGGAAGGCTCCTGCTGCTGCCCACTTCTTCCTTTCACTGAGCCTCAAGGGGCCACAAGACTCTTCAGACCGAGAGGGCGTGGCTTTCAGGAAGGCTAAGCTCCAAAACACACTGCAGAAATAATCCAGTTTGAGACCGCTTTAACTGCCCCAGCTCAGTGCTAGGGAATCCTGGGAACTCCGCTCTGGGCCCCACAACAAACTCCAGCTCCCAGAATTCCATAGCCTTGAGCCAGAAAAGACTTAAAGCGGTGCCAAACCGGGTTATTTCTGCAGTGTGGAAGCAGCCTTTGTACTGCAATGCACAACCGGAAGTGTGTGGCGTATTTCTTTCTCTGCTTCTCTTTGCTGTCACGTGATAATCCTAGCCCCGCCCCGTTTGGAACCGGATTTCCGGTGGAGAAACTTCACCAGCAACTCAGTGGTTCCTCCCCAACCTTCTTCAGCCAGGCCTTTCGACTTCAATTCCCAGAAGCCTCGGCCATCTTGGGCAATGGCCGAGAATTCTGGGAGTCGAAGTCCAAAACACCTGGAGGAGGATCAAAGGTTGGGAATCCCATGAATGAGAGCTTACCTAGAGGCTGCAAATCCAGTCTGGCACCACTTTAACGGGCCCTTTATCCATACTATGGGATTGTGGGATCTGTAGTTTTAGTGAGACATTTTGCCTTCTCTGTATCAGAGAGCTGTGGTGCCACAACAAACTACAGTTCCCAGGATTCCATAGCATGGAAGTTAAAGCAGTGTCAGTGGACTGGATTGTTTCTGCAGTGTGGATGCAGCCAAAGTGTTCCACTAGGAGCTGCTTGCTTATTAATTCCATCCTTTCCACTATTTCCTCTCCTTCTCCAGTGATTCAGCTTACTCAGCATTGGATTGCTGGACTGTTTTTGTAGGTTTTCATACATTATGGCTGTTCCCTGCCAGAGGGGTTTTTGTTTTGGGGGTTTTGGTGAGGTAACTTCTAAAACATGCCAGCTTAGTTTAGGGAGCCACTTGGTATAGTAGGACTACAACTCTGGAGACCAAGGTTCGAATCCTGACTCCGCCATGAAACCCACTGGGTGACCTTGGGCAAGTCACACTCTCTCAGCCTCAGGGGGAAACAGTGGTGGAAAACCTCCTCTGAACAAGTCTTGTGAAGAAATCCCCGTGATGAGTTTGCTTTGAGGTCGACAGAAGTCAGAAATGACAAACAACAACTTCTACAAACATTCAGCTCTCCAGTCCACTGATACTGACCTTTTGGGTTAGGTTATGCCAGGGCTGATATGAAGGGTTACAAATGACCAAGACCTGGTGATGCCCAGGACCAGAATATGTTGTAAAGATTTTTGTCTTTTTTTGGTAATACCATTAAAAGCTAAAGGTTTTCCCTTATGTATTTATTTTATTTTATTTTATTTGTGGTATTTATACCCCACCCTTGAGCATAAAGGCTTACAATTATTATTATTATTAACTGGAAAGTTCCCTGCTGTCAGGCTTACAATCTAAAAAGACACAACACAAAAGGAGAAGGGAATGATGGTGGGGAAGGGGATCAAATCAAGTAAGGGCTGTTTGACAGTGGAACAAACTCCCTCGGAGTGTAGTGGAATCTCCTTCCTTAGAGGTTTTTAAACAGAGGCTGGATGGCCATCTGTCGGGGATGCTTTGATTTGGATTTCCTGCATGGCAGATTGGGTGGCCCTTTTCATCTTTAACTCTGTGATTCTATGATTCTCCCTCTGAGGCCTGGACTGTGGCAGGTGGACAGGAGGGAGGGCCCTACTTCTTGTTATGGCTAGCCCTGATGGAGTTGGGCCTGTCTTTTTGCTCCCTCCCAGGCCAGATGGTGCCAGATGGCATGGAGGGAGGGCTAATCCTTTGACATGAATGTCTAGTCATAACCAACTGTGGTGCTTATCTCCATTACTAAGCCAAAGTGCCAACATTGTCCGAAGATGAATATGGTGACCATGTGGCCAGCATAACTGCACCAAACGCTGTTACCTTCTTACTGAAGTGGTACCTATTTATTTACTTGCATTTGCATGCTTTTGAACTGCTAGGTTGGCAGAGGCTGGGACTAGTGACAGGAGCTCACCCCATCATGCGACACTTGGGCCTCAAACTGCCAAACGTCTGATCTCCCGATCATCAGACTGCCACGATGGAACTAGTGACAAAAGCTCACTCCCTCACGTGACACTTGGGCCTCAAGCTGCAGATTTTGCAATCATTAGAGTCAACATCTTAACCAATTTATTGATACCCACTGTAAAATTGGTGGATTTCACAGAAAATAATATTACAAAACACTGAAGCTTTTTAGCTGGTCCTCGCTTGCTGCAAGGGAGTTTAGGAAGGAAAGAAAGCTGCAGATGAGTAGAGATAAATGGCAGCACCAGAAAGAAGAATGGAAGCAGGGGCAGGTGGGGAACAGGTAAAAGGCAAGACTTCTGACAATGGTAGTGGCAGCTGGAAATGGAGTCAGGGACTATTGGCCCACTGTGGCCTCAATTGCCTGGAAGAGGAGCAGCCACACTACCTTCACAGGCTGAGCCAGTAGGCTTCCCAATTGCGTGTTAACTCTTCTGCCTCCTGAACATCTGGCTCAGACTGGATGCTGAGGGTTACATGACATGGAAGTAGGGCTGCCATAATTGAGGACCTCCAAACCGGGACAAATGTAGGACAAGGTTTGAAAATGTAGGACTTTTTTTTTTAAATTTCCTGGCTAGGAAATTTTAAAAAAAGGTCCTACATTTTTAAACCTTGTCCTCCTCCTCCTCCCGGTCTGGGAGGAAGCCTAGGCCTGCTCCCAGGTCAGGAAGGGCGCGGGGCCGCTTGGAATCGCGGCGATTGCCGCGGTGCCAAGCGGCCTCCTCCTCCTCCCAGTCTGGGAGGAAGCCTCGGCCGGCTCCCAGGCCAGGAAGGGGTGCGGGGCCGCTTGGAATCGTGGTGATTGCCGCGGTGCCAAGCGGCCTCCTCCTCCTCCCGGTCTGGGAGGAAGCCTAGGCCTGCTCCCAGGCCGGGAAGGGCATGGGGCCGCTTGGAATCGCGGGAATTGCCGTGGTGCCAAGCAGCCTCCTCCTCCTCCCTGGCCTTGCGGAGTCCTTGGAGGACCACACGGCCGGAGCTCCAACCGCGGAGCCGCCTCCAAGGCCTCACTGGGGCCCGGGAGGGAGCGTCTCCGCGGCTGGAGTGCCAACCACAGAGAGCCCTCCCAGGCCTCAGCAAGGCCTTGGAGCTGCCGCTGGGGCTGAGGTAGCCGTGGTGGGCGGGGCTGTCCCGGTTTGGGCACCAAACCGGACCGGGACCGGGATGGCACCGTCCAAACCGGGATTGTCCCACCCCCTGGCGGGATATGGCAACCCTAATCATGGAATAGGTGCCATCTCTGGGTGCAGATCAAAGAATGAAGTCAGGCAAGTGGCTGAGATCAGGGAGAGTATTGGTTGTAAGTGGCAGTGTGTTCCCCTTCCCCAAAAAGACTCAAAGAGCCTGAAGAGTGAGAAAACGGGGACCTAAAAGTGGATTCCATTCATGGGTGGGTGGCTGGCTGGCTGCCATTATGGCTACATAAGGTTCGGCAGTACTGAGTTGACTGTTTTAAAAAGGCTATAGTTATGGTCCATAGCTTCTCTAGTTCACCTCCATTTAAGGTTTTTTTTTTTTCCAGAGCTATACTACAGTGACTTCTGTGGTTCCTATAGAGAGCAAGAGTCAAAGAGGAATGAGTGAAGAAGTGATGGGCTTTGGCTCAGGTGAAACAAGGAGCTAACATCTCTTCTTAGAGTTACCAGCTGCAGAAAGATTTTATAAAAGAGGTCAATTACAAATAACATATATTCCTTTTCTGGCTTGTTTAAGCAGAATATTTTAAATTTTCCAGTCACTAGATAAACAGTTATAGGTCAAATGCATAGCACAGCATTGTTCTTAGATCAATGCTGGATCAGCAAGATTAGAAAGAGATTTAGACTGGTTCATATACAGTATCGAGAGCCAGCGTGGCATAGTGGTTTGAGCATTGAGTTATGACTCTGGAGACAAGGGTTCAATTCTCCATTTGCCCATAAAACCCACTGGGTGACCTTGGGCAAGTCACAACTGTCTTAGCCCTAGGGAAAGGCCATGGGAACCTTCCTCTGAACAAATCTTGCCAAGAAAACCTATGATAGGTTCACTGCCTTAGGGTCACTGTAAGTCAGAAATGACTTGAAGGTACACAGCTACAAAAATATGCAGTATTAAGTGATAAAGAGAAATATGTGTAACTCCTTGAGCTAAATGTGTTTAAGTTTTCTCTTTTATGAAGTTGTTTTTGCCCCTGCTCTTGAATCTTGATTTAGCGATGCTAAGAAGAAAACCAGATATGAATGTGCAGCTTAATACTTCTTCTGACTTTGTCTGTCCATTTTCTTCCTGGCTGGTTTCTCAGACTACCTCATTCACTTGGAAGTACCACTGGTTTCATTTACACTAACAATCAAGACAAGAACCCTATTCCTTTTTCCCCTGAGAATAACTCCCAATGAATTCAAGGTCTCACTTTTTTCTATTTTAGTAAATGTTAATTATTAAGTTGTGTGTACAATATATCATATAACTATATCGTATACCATTTGTTTGAGGGGAGCTGCTTTAGAAATAAGGCCCACTATATTACGCTGGCAACCTCCATCTGATATTTGCTAAAATCATATTTTGGTTTTAGAATATCGTAGTGCAACCATATGTCAACACAGCCTTCATTAGTGCTTTTCAAGCAATTACCTTTAGTCTTTTTTAAAAAAATCATATTAACAGGGAAATAAATTGTCAGACTCCTTTCTGGAGCTTTGCTTCCAAAGCACTTTTCAAGGAGACACGGGCGGGGTACAGACCGCCGCTTTGCGGTGGTCCGCCGCCGCCGCCATTTGCTCCGCGCGGGAGCCGCAGCAGCCAAACCGCGCGACTCCCGCGCGGAGCAAAAAAGAAGCTCCATTTCGGAGCTTTGCGGCGCCTCTATGACGTCGCAAAGGCGCCTGGTGCGGACTCTCGCGACGTCATAGGGCGCCGCGACACGTCTGCGGTACGCTAGCGTCCAGTACGTAAAGATGCGCGCCCATGTAGAAGGGGCGCCGCTATCTTGTACGTATAGATACGTAATAGGGTTGGGGGGTGGCGGGAAGCACCCCCCTTCCTAACCCTAGTAGTATCCATACGTACTATATGGCGGTTTGTATCCCGCCAGTGTTTGCTCTCCATTCATCTTTGCCCATTTTTGTTTTCTTCTATATGGGAGAAGAATCAGACTAATGTAATAATGAAGTCCTTTATGTTGGCTGTCCAGTAAGAAGTCAGAAATGATCTTGTGCCTTAATTGTGTAGAAGGAAGCAGTTTGATAGAGCAGATTTACTTATAGTCATACCACAGTTAACAAAGTATCTGATGGTGGAGCTTCTTTTTGCAATGGTTTTTTTATGCCTGCTTGGCTCACTTTCCCTCTATCTAGCTGGAAGTTTTTTCAGCAGAATTGGCAATGGAAGGATGATGAAGGAGAGCTGGAGAAACACTGACTTTCATTGTTGTGCTGGAGCACTGTGCCTGTAGCAAATAGTGCAATAAACAAAACTTGAGTTTAGAAACAGCAGGTCCAAAATAGCCCTGTGTAGTTACCTACAACAGGCAAGCTAAACAGCAGCTGTATCCTGAATCTCTTGCATAACAGCAAAACAGAAAAGAGGACAGTTGATAAGCCTGCCTCACCAGTTCCCCCCCAGCATGTTTAAAAAACATAATTTTGACCACCAAAATGGGAACTGTATGAAAAGCGGAGGGTGGTTGGTGGGGAACCATACCTGGAATGGGATGATGCCTTCAAGTGATCTTTTAAAATTTACTTATGCATGTTGCTGTTTACTTACTCAGGACTAGTTGTTTCACTTCACTTTGGCATATTGTTAGTTCTGAAGAAAAAGTTTGCTGAAACATGTTGAACTAGTTTTCAATTTTTTGTGGTGTGGGAACCTATTCTCATTCTTTCCACATTCTTTCTATCCATTACTAAATTTTCTGTTACAGATGTAATGACCAGGAAGGCATCATCTTTTGTGGCTGCAGCATATCTATGGTATTGTTCCATTCTGTTCATATGAATACAGGAATTAGCATATATGTCATGGTCTTGAGGGGAAACAGAATTTGTTTAAAGAGGAAAGGAGGTGCAATTTAGACTAGGGAGTGAGTAACCTTTGACAATGTTTTGAACTTCAGCTCCTGTAATCCATTGGCCATACTAGCCAGCATTTTTGAGAGTTGGAATGGTAAGCATCTGAAGGCCAAAGATTTTTAGTTCCTTTCTTAATGATATATCAAGTGAAGTCTTTGGAGACAGATGCCAATAGTCCTACTGACCTAATAACCTTCAACTGGATACAGATAGGGCACTTTTATCACATAGCTACAGGGGCCTCACTTTCACTTGCCAATCCCTAGCCCTTCCTGGTAATAAAAATCCCTTTACAGGAAATTTTCCCCATTCCTGTTTTACAGCAAAGAGACAGATGTCACTATTGCTGTTCTGGAAAGTCACACAGAAAATAGCCTTGTTGGCCAATTTCCAATTACCAAGAAGGCGATACTGTATTTTGTAATCCATCTCCATTCTTGTATCTCATTACATCGCAAAGTACAGTGTCCATAGCTCAGTCTGTCCTCATCTGTTATGAAGAAACCAGTGCCTGTATGATGGAACTGAAGGTAACAGGGGTAGAAAACCACCACGGTTCAGTTCTTGACATTATCAACACACATCCTCTTTGCATTTGCAAGTTTCTATAAATCATATATGGGTACATGGCGAGTTTCCTTTCTGAGAGCCAGCTTGGATTTGTTTTCTGATTTAAACTTCTTTGTACCTATAGTAACATTTTTTTTCACACACACCAAAAGAGCAAGATAGCTGGTTTGTGGTTTGTTTGTTTGTTTGTTTGTTTGTTTTTGAACAGTGATAGCAACACAGCTTGGAAATGTAATTTTTTCTCTACAACTTCCAGAATCTCACAGCCAGCGTGTAAAGAACAGAATTATATTCCAGCTCTACAGCAAAAGACAGCACTGCATGAGGTTTTGTCTGTCGCCTGGGCTAAAACATGAACTTGGGCTGCTTAATATTTTTTCTGAGTACATGTTTGCCTTAGATAGTCTTAGAATATATGTGGATTTATTGTCCTAGGCACCTCCAATTTTGAAATAAGATCCCCCCCCGATATTAGTCAAAAAAGCTAAGATACACTGTTTCAAGATATCTCATTAATGCTGTTGATTATTGATGTGAACAATACAGATTTACCACATAAGAAATCAATTTCTGTATTGCTAGGTGCTGTTCAAGCTGAGATATCTAGGGTTTGGAAGCCAGTATATCAATTAGGCGGTGGTTACTTAGATTCTGATGGACTGCTTTAGCAGAAAAATTAACCTGCCACACTCAAGAGAACAGGAAATATCAGGAAATATCAAAGGACACTTTTATGGAACCCTGGTCCCCATTTATCAACCATACTACAGATCTTTTTTCTACACAAGGTCCACTGTCATCTCACTTAAAGATTATGAACTCTGATTTTGTGATGTACAGGGAGAGTGATCACTGAACTGTGTTGAAACCGAAATAGGGAGAATAAGAGCATTGAGGGCAACTACACTATTCTTTCAAAATTTAAAAATAAAAATTTAAAAAATGATCATTCCACAATAGTTTTGTGTCATGATAAAGTTGTTGAGATTTGCTACAGTATGCGTGTTTGCTATTGTGGAAATGTTTTCAGTATTAGCAGATTAGCTGGTAATATAAGAGAAGGCACATGTGATGGAGGGAGCCTACAAGTGGGTTCATACATCATTCTGATTCTTTGTCTTAAGAACCAAAAGTAGGAAATGGCAGGGCTGTGTGTTTGTACATGTGTTTTACACACAGTAGTGTAGCATAGAAAAATAGTAAAGACATACACCTAAACCCCAGATATTTTCAATAATGCTGGATTTCTTACTTTTGTAACAGATTGTTCAATGCCCTGAGTTAATCAGTTGTTCAGTACTAGATTAACCCCCCATTCAGCATGTCAAAAGAGAGGGCAGGCTGTGTGTATGTAGTGCAGGATGATAGACCACATTAAAGATTGCACTTAGACAGTGGGACCTCAGCATCCATGGACTTGCCATCCACGGATTTAGGGACAATGGGACTTCACCTGAATTGTGGTGCAGCCGTGTGCATGCACCACCATTGGGGACAATGGGACTTAAGGTTGCACTGATTTTTGTATCTACAGGGGTCCGGAACAAATCCCTCATGGATATCAAGGCCCCACTGTACAATCTCTGAAAAAGCACACACACTTTCACAATTTTTTGCTAGTGTATTGCCCCAGCACTATTATTTTTGTAGAAGGTGTTCCCCATGATAGTATTTCCCTTTTCCTTTCTGTGAATGGTTCCATAGCAAAGGGCAGTATTATATCTAAAAGCATTAAATGCTTAATTTGTAAGCTAAAGAGAGGTGGCAGTAGGCATGCCTTCTTGAAAGCTATGCCACATGACCTGGCAGTCTTTCCCCTCCCATATGCATCAATAGTGATCTCCCTGACACTGAGCAGATGGAGGGGGAAATCTAGGTAGTCCCCATTGTTTCTTGAGTGAATTCCCCACCTTGCTGTCCATCCAGCCCGCTCCCAAAATAGGCTGAACACCCACAGGCAATCTATACCACCCAGCCCCTGATGTAAAACTAGTCACAATGGAGCAATTGCAGAATCAAGCCGCACTGCTCTATTCTTTTTTTTCACTTCCTTGAACATATGTGTACCATTGCATAAATGATTGCAACTGGCAATCACCTCCCTCGTCCCACCCAGCTGCAAGACCATTGGACACTTAATGTCTGGCTGTTCAATAAAATGATCACCCTCCCGTCACGTAGTTTGTGTGCCAATGTGATAGTGTTTTGGGCTTGGCCTGGAGCAAATCAGGATTATTTTGCTTTGCTGTTTATCACTGGAACATGGTTTCATCCTGGTTTCTTCCCGTTTTGGCCAAATGCGCATATAAATAGGTAGGGCTCAAAATGGGGTGAAACCACTTCTTTTGTCCATGCAGACAGCTCCTGTCAACAGGGCGGGGAATTCACTTTCCATTAGGCCAGACTTTAAAGATGCTGTCCAAGGTGCTGAAACCCATTTGCAATATAGGCTCAGCACCTTCAATAGCTCCTTTAAATTTTTGGACTAAAATCCATTGATGGAGGAATCCTCTGCTGCTGCTTATTTACTTCTTCTGTAGGAAAAGGTCATTTGTGAAAATGGCCTTTTATTCTACCTGAGAGAAGGGGGAATCTTTGGCTAAGGCATTAAGAAAATATTCCAAGTAATAACTTATAACTTAAAAATATTACAACTACAAAGTATTAAATTATTAAATTATTAAATTTGATATTTATTTAATGTAACAAAATAGTACATAATAGGATAATTTTATTAAAATGATTAAACAGTAGATTCAGAAAGATTTCAATACAAGGTGAGGGCTGGTAGAAAATAAAGGACAGGCAACTGAGATGACCAATTTAGGGATTAACTAAATGAAATTGAAATTGAAAGAACTCATGCTTCTGAAAACACTTCACAGATCGTTTCATTCTCCCTGAAATAGAACAAGGCTGACACTAAATCAGTGGTTGTGTTGCAAGTGGGACCATTGTACTTCACTGTTAATATTAAGTATATTTTACATAGGAATATTGTACAGATGTGTAAAACATGAAATGCGAGATGTTAATTTGAAAATGTACTTTATTTCCATTCTGTATTGCCACATAAAATATCTGGTATAAATATAAATGTTAGAAGTTAACTAGCAATGTTAAAAAATTAAGACATATATGGTATTAACAAAAACAAAAAAGCTGTATATATAATACCCACCATTTATAACAAGTGCAAAATTCAGGAATGCTCCTGCAGTCCATGGCTAAAAGATGGCTTTTAAATTCTTTGTTTAAAATTCTACACCATTTTCTTCCTCAGTGCTCTTAGAAGCCCACTTACAATGTAATTGTTTCTGAATTTTAAGTGCATGAGAACAAGTAATCTAATGCAAAATTCCTAAATGTCAGTTATCTAAATTAAAAAAAAACCTGAGTAATTATCTTCTGTTTACTTAAAGGTTTTAGTTAAGTGCAATTTAATGTGTACAGATTGCTTTTTAAGGTCATTCTTAGAAGGCATATTGAAATAAAAACAGAACAGTAGTAATATTGCAAAGTATTTAAGCAAAACTTTGGGAATATTTTCTCCCAATAGAGTTTTTATCTATTTATTTGCTACATAAGAGTTTATTTAGCTTATTTGCTAAATGAAAGGTTGGATTTACTGTGACTGGTCATTCTGGGATGGCAGGAGCAGCAATGCACCATGACTGGGTTAATCCCTGCATGCCAATCCAACTAGGCAGGAGTCAATAGTCTGTTCAGTTCTTACTGTTAAGACCCCTTCACTGTCAGTTTAATTATCTAGCCTTAAAACATTTCCCCACCACCACCAGGGTGTTTTTTTTCTCTAAGGTCATACTTACAGATTATTTTTTAAAAAGAACATAGTGCTATTGCAAAGTATTTAAGCAAAATTGTATGGGTTTCTGCCCATTTGCTGGCTTATTTGCTAAATTATGTGCATTAAGCATAATTACCCTGATCATATGTCAATGTGCTGTAGTCATGGCTCTGAAAAATTGCTATAGATTAAAGATTTTGCTTCCATGCTCAAACACAGCTTGAACAAATTGCTTGAAGACTCTGTCCATGTATGTGCACTTTCTTGGCCACAGTCCTTCTAGAAAACCAATATGGCCTCCATAAGAAGTAAGGATCAAAGCTACATTGGGATTTTGTTTTGCAATGGCTACTGGTATGGCTAAAAGGGGGGAAACGGAAAGAAAATGTAAGTTTGAGATACTATCTTAAAACTAACATGCAAAACTGGTAGTGTAATGGGTAGTTCAAAAATAAGTGCACTTATGATGGGTATTTGTTGTTGTATCCTTCCAACTTACAGTGACCCTATGGCGAACCTATCACATGATAATAAGAGAAATAAATGTCACTCGGGTGAGATATAAAACTCGTGTAGTGGAATGCTGAAGTCTTAATGGCCAATTCTTCATTTTACATCATTTTAAACTAACAAAAACCTACCATCTGGGAAGTTACATAAGAATAAAAATCAAGAAGTATGAAATGTGCTGTATGCAGGTCTCACTTTTCTGATTACCGTACCCTTTACAATATGACCCCTCTCTCTGCAGATTTCTCTGCAGAACCTAGAGATTCCTAGAGAGGCATTTTGTTTAGGCATTTCTAGTCCTCCATAACAATTCTATGGTATTTATTCACATACTTATATACTCATGTATTAAGTCTAGAAATAGTCAAAGAACTGGCCCAAAAAATCTGAGTTGACTTATCCATGGGTTAATGTAAGTACTGGACCTTAACTGTCATAAAAATAGAAACCATCCCCTGGTGAAACACAAGAGTGTAATCTGTCATGGAAGCACTGTCATAGACCACCACCCCTCTACTCTTTCATTCATCCATCCTTAAGTGTGAACACAAACATTTATGCCTCTTGCAATTTTGTAAGTTCTTTAGCATTGTGTTCCTTTGCTTCATCCTTTAGATCCCTTTTTACATGATCCTAAGTCTTACTCTCGACTTATCCATGAATCATATCAAAATCCATCATTTAGGCACGATAACCTGCCCTCGACTTATACATGAGATTGACTTACAGTCGAGTATATATGGTACTTTACCGAACCCTTTCAAGAGGGTTTGCTATTACCTGTAGTTTCACATCTCCATGCTAAGTCTGGGAATATATCCTCCATAGATACGGGGGTTGTATTGTATTAGTGAAAATTCTGCTAAGTAGAAGCATATTGCACCCTCCTCCACCCAAACTCTGTATTGTGTTCCTAATATATTTCAGGTATATTTTGAACTTACTTCCAAGGTCAACCAAGAACATTTTCATAAGAGGAAGACAAACAGAGTACATGAACTTGCCATGATCTGGTGAGAAGACATCATCTAGAGAATTTAAGCACAACACTGGAATGCCAATTCTTTTCAGTCTTCGATATGGACTAGCATCTGCATAGTAATCTTCAAGTGTAGGATAGCCAAACATGACAGAGGTGAACTGTTTGTCAAATTCTCTAATGGTCTTAGCCTGAAATACAGAATTTATATTAAAGACCCTTTATAAGTATTGGTAAAATTTTAACGGGACATTAAAAAGGAATGGTTAATTTTCATACCTTCATGACAAGATTCATATCAAATAACTTGTCAAACATACGCCTATGTCTGTAAAATAAAGAAAATGGCTCTTGAAAACTGGGTCAAATTATTTAAATACACACAGAGAAAATTTCTTGTCAGATAGAACAAGAATGCTATAAATTATGCACAGTGACAACCTGAAAATGTCATTCTATTAGATACTTAAAAATGGGATCTTTCTGCAAAGAAGAGGTAGCTGCCTGAAATACTATCAGGCAGTGGCCATTAACATATTTTATTTATTTATTTGGAATTGAGATCCAATGTAGCTTACAAAATTAATATAGATAAGAATAAAACACAGAGAGGTAAAAAGAATTATTCAAAGGTAATTAAATATCTGTAGAATTAAATCCTATAAAACATCTTTATTTGAGAGACAAAGGCCCCATACAGACAGGCCAAAATAAAGCTGCTTCGGGTCGCTTTGGAGGCATGTTGTTTAAATGATGCATGCGTCCTAAGAGTCCAGAAGCTGCACCAAAGCCACGATCCAGTGCTAAGGACTGTAGTGCAGCTTTGGTGCAGCTTCCAGACGCTTAGTAAGCATGCATCATTTAAACAGCATACCTCCAAAGTGACCTGAAGCAGCTTTATTTTGGCCTGTCTGTATGGGGCCAAAGAATAAAAAATAGTACAGCACACTATTAAAAGCCCTTTTCTTCAAAAACAGTCAGGTCCCAAAAGTGTGTTAGAGTAAGTCTTCCTCTGATGAAGGAAGAATAAGGAGAAAGGCAATCAAACTAGGGATGTAAGTCCCATCACTGTTCATTAAACAGTTTCTTGATGCTTCAACAAAGTCTTTTACAAGCAGTGAAACTTGGGAGCTTCTTGAGTAAGGTCAAGAATGTTAATTTTATAAAATTTGCATTTGCTTGATTATCAAACTAACCTAGGAAGCATATTCCAGAGCCTAGGAACAACCATCAGGAAGTCCTTCTCTGGTCTTTCCTACATGGACTTGTGATGATAATAGGCTGAAGAGAAATTCCTCCCCTGAAAATTTCAAAGATTTCAAAGCCTGAGCAGGCTCAAATGAGAAGACAGGACCCTGTCTGTTTATTTACTCAAGAAAGGTAACTGGAACCCAAGCCATATAGCGTTTCATAGGTCATAACCAGCACTTAGCCAGTGGAGGTGTTCTAACATAGGGATTAGTATACTACCTGCAACCAGCTCCAGTCAACAGTCTGGCTGTAGCTCTTTGGGCCAGCTGTGAGCACTTTTCAAATTCACCCTCACCTACAGCACGTTTTGTTGTTGTTGCTGTTATTGTTGTTGTTGTTGTGTGCCTTCAAGTCATTTCCAACTTATAGTGACCCTAAGGCAAAACTATAATGGGGTTTTCTTGGCAAGATTTGGTCAGAGGGGGTTTGCCATTGCCTTCCTCTGAGGTTGAGAGTATGTGACTTGCCCAAGGTCACCCACTGGGTTTTCATGGCTGAGCTGGAAGTTGTAGTCCAACACTCAAACCAACGCACCATTCTGGCTCATTACAGTAATCCAAACAGGGTGTAACTAAGGCATGTGTCACCATGGCCAGATCAGAAATCTCCATAAACATAACTGTACAAATGTACTTCTGGCCACATGTTTGGGCATCTAGTCTCAGGGTTGAATCCAGGACCACATCCTGACAACCTGTATCCTTCTGGGGGACTACAGCCCCATCCAGCAACCATGTGGGTCAGATCGTGAGGCACTTCTATATATGAGGCCATTACCAAAAAGTCCTTTTCCTGCACCTCCATCAGCCTAACTGCTTTCATAGGTGGAGGCACTGATAGGGCTTCAAATGTTAACTTAAGAATACAGGCAAGCTGGTGTTAATGAAAGCGCTTCTTCAGATAACTGATATCCTTAACATGTTTCAAAACTGACTGCATTTCACACTTACCTAATAAGTGAAGATTGCAAACAGGTGGTTAAATAGTAATTGAAGAGAAGCCAATTCACTGGTTTTTCCAGTGAATCTGCAGATGCAAAAACATTCCATCCAGCTGAAAAAATTACAGCTGCTTTCAGTGGTGTTTCTCTGCCTGTTTTGCCCAGATAATTTAAGAGAAGCATCCTGAAAGTAGAAAAGGAAACAAATGTTTGAAGAAATACTTCACCACCCATGCAACTGATAGGTAGTGTACTTACTACTCTAGCATCTCAGTCCTAAGCATTTGTACTAGCCGATGTATTAGAGAGATTGCCCCCCACTGTCAAGACAGTGCCTATCATGACAGGTGGGACTGCTGATCTAGTTTTTTTTACTACTTTATCATCACATTCCAAGATGGATGAGTGTAATCTTGAAACTGATTAAATTAAAAGCTTACACAAAATAATTGGGTTGGATCAAGAAATACTGTAGTTTGCAAGAGAAGAAAGCCACTTCTGCTTATTGGTTTGTGCATCATTTCCAGCAATCCTTGGCATCATCTTTTCAAATACATGGGAGTGCAACACAAAAAGGATTGGGAAATAACAAAAAGAATATTGTGAAGTCGAAGGCTTTCACAGCCGACATCCATAGATTTTTGCCTCAAGGTGTGAGGATATGCAAGGAGGATTTGTGTCTATTTAATTAGTGATCCATTGTCTGCTGGGTCAGGGGTTTTCCCAACAGACAATAGATCACTAATTAAATAGACATCCTGAGGCCTTGCCATTCAACAACACACTGATTAACATGCAAATCACTTCCTCTCAACCACAAGTCACACAGTATATATACCCCATTCACTTCCATGCCAGCATCCTCTGAAGATGCCAGCAATACGTCAGGAATAAACTGTTCCATAACACGGCCACATAGCCCAAAAAACCCACAAAAAGAACATTGCTTATAATTAACCAATTCATTATCTTTGCTGGATCCATCTCACTGTGTGCATTCCTTTAGGAAGTCTTGGCACATATGTGTTACCAGGAGAACTTGGCCTACATTCTTCTGCAGCCATTTCACACTTTATTTAGTTTATGGGAATGTCAATAGTGAATATAATAAATATTGTTGCCCTTTTATAATGAATGAAATGTAAAAGCGTACGATGATAGATGGCCTATTCTTTTGCAGAGAAACCACAACTGGCTAAGGTTAAAGGTATTCTGGTTTATAGATTGATGTTCCAAATGTGCAATCAAAACAGCTCAACATGGAGTGGAGGAAAGAAAGAGGGGGAATATTTATTTTATGTCCCTACTACTAATAAAAAAAAGACTGCTGGTTTTACTACCTTTTACACAAAGTTTCTGATAAATCAACATAGTCTTCAGTTTTTGATTATGTGTTTTTAAGAATCTCTTCAGATCTCTTAATAGCAACAATACAAAAATCCCATGGAACAATCAAGTAATCAGTTGCATTTCATTGACTGTCTAGGGTAATGAGCAAAATATCTTCTATTTTATATCCAAAGTTGTACTGTAGCTCCTGAATCTGCTGTAGAAACCTTTAACTGAGGATTGGGAGACATTAAATTCGAAGATGGAAAGTGAGAGGGGAAAGGGAATTCCTGTTGTAAGTGGAAGCTCACCTGCATGATATGAGGCCTATATTATGACCTGTGATAATTACGTCTATACGTCTTTGGTTATCAAGCTCAGACAACATGAGCTTTGTTCAAAAAACCCTACCGTCTTCAGAAATCTAGAACATGATATCTTACATAGTCAGAAGAGACAGGTTAATATAACTATCCTGCAGTAGTGGTTCCTTCAAATTTTATAGTTAAATTCTGCTTTAGTTTTCAAAACTAAAAGCACTAATACAGTCCTTGTTCTAGAGGGGAGATGAATATGTGATATAAAGAAGATGGATGGATGAAATAATGTTACTTACAGTTTTAAAACAGGTACTGTAGCTATTCACAGGTAAAGTTCTCAGTTGCTAGTAAAACATGGTTACAAGCTGAGCATGTAAAAGAGTGAACTGAAGCATCTCTTAAAAACTACATCTTCTGTCAGCTCATATTTCTTTGATGAAAAGTAGAACAATAGAGAAAAATGAGACCCAGTCATTTTCCATTGAGTCTGTATTAGATAAGAATAATCTTTACCATCAGCCTTTGCAAATTGCTTTCCAAGGACCAGAGAGCTATACTGCCGTGGCATCTGTTATATAAATGCTTACCCTCCCATGGAAACACCTGATGCCATTAGTGCAGCTGAGGAGTACAAATTGTGTACATAATTAACAGCAGTTTCCAAATCTTCTGTATTAGCAGCACAGTAAGTCCTTGGTGTCTAGAATAAGCCAAAAGTGAGAAAGAATACAATCATAATTTGTTTTGTCACATCTATATTCTTTCTTTTGTATCTCATTAACATTTCTTACTATTTTTCTGTATTTTTATGCTTTTTGGTTTTGTGTGCGTGTGTTTTTAAAAAATTGTAATAGGAAAATCTTAATTAAAAAAATGAAAAAATAATAATGTATCTCCTTAAACCAAGACCAAAACAAAACAGCACCAGGATGGTTTATACAGCAGCAAAATTCAGTAAAATTAACCCAAAGGACATTTTTAGAAGATGTGAAGTTAGATCCAGATTGCCCATACCATGAGCGGAAGGGCTTATTCCAGTCACAGAACTGATTGAGATCCAGTAGAAGCTCTCTACTGAAGAAGAAGAGGATAACTTTTTTTATCAATTCACCCTCCTTCTGTAACACTCCCCCTCTCCCCCCCCCCCTCCATGTAGCCTTTAATACTACAAAGCAAAATGACAGAGGTCTTCAGGGAGAGGGATATATCAGCAAAAATTCCTTTCAGTGCAAACAGGTCTCTGATAAATTATAATCTTCATCCATTCCATGTTGTTCACCAAGACATGGTTTTGTACATGTATACTTTGAGCATGAATGTATATTACTAACATTTTAAATCTCACTCCCAGTACGTACACCCACAAAATAGTTCTTGCTGTGCAATTTAATCCAACATCTCAGTGCCTTCTACAAAATGTGTATTTGTAATCAGGCTTTGGAGCCCAATTCCAAAGAAATACATCCAAAGGGTCTCCTGTCCCTCATCTTTGCCCTAAACCATGTCCTCTAAAAATGATGGTTGACTATCAGTCAGTTTCAAAGTAAAACTGGATGCCACAAAAAACAGATTATGTGTATATGAGTGAGAAAAAGAACTTTCCCTGGAATCTGTAATAAAACAAAAAGGGTCTGAAAACGATCTGCAAGCTTTTGGGATTTAAGGAATGTTGGAGTGTCAAGCTGATGGAGGGGCAGAAGATGGAACCGATCTGCTCAACTCCCTAACTATTTTTAGAAGACATCCTAGAAATCAAGGATTAGGAGGATTAGAGAGAGGTGTGTCATGATGTTCCCTTTCCTGTACAACATAGGGCTATCTCATGTGTTTAAAGTAATGGATGAAATATCAGGCTATCCATGTTTTTTAATCATTAACTCTAAATAAGAAAGAGTTCAGTGACACAGTGCATGTTTTGCATGGAAAAGTTTAGACTTTCATGTTCAATTATTGGCCTCTCCTTATGAGACTGGGTGGCCAGTGATGGCAGATGTGGAATGTCATGACCATTAAAAATAGGCAAAACTTGGCTAGCTAGACAAGTAATGTGTAAGAGTTTTCTTTAATCCTACTTTTGTCCCAGACTTTTTTGATTGCTTAAATTTTAAGAGCAGGCCTGTGATTCCATGAAAGTATACAGTAGGCACAATATTTGGTAATGATACCAGAATTCACATTCCTCAAAATGTTAACTTCTCTGTAAATACAAAAGAATGCATTTCTAACCCTTAAAACTGCAAAATCATCATCATCATCATCATCATCATCATCATCATCATCATGAAAATATAGCAGAGCTTGGAAAAATTACCCTTTTGGACTGTCAAACCATTCTCTCAGGTAGCATGTCACTGGTCATGCTCACTGGAGATTCTGGGAACTGTAGTCCAAAAAAGTAACTTTTCTAAACTGCCAAGTGAAACCTCAGCAGTAATAGGGGCTACAGGATAAACTTACTAGCTTTCAAGAGGCAAGTCTTCAGTTTTGATTGATCATTTAATTTATACTCATTACAAAATTCACAAAATTTAGAATACTGTGGAACAGGTTTCTTTTTAAAAAAAGACATAATTATGGCAATCTGAAGGCAGTAGTAGGTACACAGTGTAAACAAGTCCATAAAATACTGTCTGACAACTGGGTGAAAGGGCAAAACCTTCACGTTTCAATACAGATAGATTCTAGGTTGGACTCAAAGCATTTAAAAACCATTAGATGTATTGATTTTTTTTTTTGCTCTTTATACACTCCTAGTTGCCAAAGACAACAAAATCATAGTTCAGCTTCTTTGAAGAATTGTTTTTTAACAATTTTAACAGAGAAAACATTTTAATGCTCATTTGGCATAGCAACATGCAATGCAAATGCTAAACATGTTTAATCAGAACTCCTACTTAGTTAAACACGGTGTATCTCCAGGTATGTGTGTTTTATGTGATCCTGTAGCTAGCTACCTAAAAGTAAGCCCCACTTAATACTGTGGGATTTATAAACATGCATAGGACCATGCTATTAATATATTTCTAGATTTTAAAAGCTGCTGTTCTTTTCAGTGTTTGCTAAAAAGTGTAAAGTTATCTCAGCTCACAAGAGAACTTACTTGAGCCTGGACTTTGCAGACACATTTCTTCATTATTGTTTCAAAATCATTCAGAAGGGATTATAGATCAAAATTCTCACTAAAGAGGCTACAACTGCAAATTAGAGTCTTTCAGCACTGGCACATATAAAGCTGATTACCTGGCATTATCCCGAAATGGAAGCAAACAAAAGATCTTTTCACTTCATTTGATATATAATTTAAAGAATTAGTGTGCCACAAAACTCTTTTGTACATTCATCTCCAAATGTTTGCCGGAAACCAATTCTTTCTTTCTACTTTTAGTAAGAAAACCAAGTCTTATACTTTGTTTTAATCCTTGGAAATTCTGAGAGTTTTGTTAGTCAAAACTAACTTTCCAAACTTCCATAAGCAATGAAACATTGCAGTGGCCCTTCACAGACTATAAATATGTGGCAGGACAGCAAGATCTTAGCAATGTACGCACTTCCTTAATGAGTCCTGCCTTTGGATACAAGCCTCTCCTTGTTTCTTGTTAGATGGGAAGGGGAGTATGTTTATTTTAGAAAATACTGAGTTGTTAACAGTAGGGTATCTGGTACATCTGAAAACTGGTGATTTTCTAGTATGGGACAGAATTCTGTGACCATGCAAAATCAAATATGTAGTCTGCAGGAGTTTACTGACCCAGGTTTGCGGAATTGTAAAACAAGGCCCAACCCCTAAGAGGAGAGAGGACAGCTGAAAAACTACCCATTCTAGTGATAGCTTTAGGGTGGATTGCTTGTGGAAGTATCACATGCTTCCAAGTATTGGCAATTATGCTCTTGCTATGTGTTTTGTTCACAGTTGCTCTATATTTTATCTAATTTAAGAGCAATTCTTACCAAGAGATTTTCACCAGCAATTCCTCGATAGTTTAAGACCACACACCTTTTAAAAAAACAAAAGAGATTTGTTTACCAGAACTGTTAACCAGAGTGCCTTTGGATATGAAGATTCAAAGCTGCTCCAGTTTATTATTCAAGATTTGCCTATGATTCAAAACAGTGACACAGACACACATAAAACACATAGTTATGTATTTTCTGTTGAAAGTGCCTGTCTATCAGTTACACAAAATGCTCACCACAAATCATTGATCCACTGTACAGTCAGCTCATTCCATTCCTTAAAATTACTGATTTTTCCAACCTTTTTCCCTCTGAAAAATTTATGGTGGTGGAGGGGGCTCAGGCTCAGGAAAACCAGCAACTCCATTTCTGCTCACCACTACCAAGAAACAATAGTGAGCATTTGTGCACTAGCTACAAACTGCTAAATGTATTCTAGCAGGTAAGGACCAGATTTCAGTACAGATGAGGGCTTTAAGGGTGTCAAGGAGAGAGCAGGAGTATGTGGCTTTCTGAGATTTTCTATTAGCTCCCAGATTCTGACAGATTTTTAGAAAGAATTACTATTACTTACACATAAAGCCCGGAGATATTACCTTTTGGACCACAGTTCCCAGAATCACCTAGGCTGCATTCCGCATTGCAGAAATAATCCAAGTTAACACCACTTTAACTAACATGGCTATGGAAATCTGGAATTGTCATCTGTTGTGGCACCAGATCTCTCTCACAAAACTACAGTTCCCAGAATTCCATAGCATTGAGCCATAGCAGTTAAAATGGTGTCAAAACTGGATTATTTCTACAGTGTGGATGCAGTCCCTATGACCAAATGCCAATGGACAAGATGGCTATGGACTTTTGGGAATTTCAGCCCCAAAGATAACTTTTCTAAGTTCCCTATACAGTTGGCTCTCCGTTTTCATGGGGGATCCGTTCCAGACCCTCCACCACTACCACAAAAATGGAGACTCAATGATATTCAAGCCCCAGAGGCTTGAATGGGGCACATGCCCACTAGTGGGGTGCATGCTGCGGGGATAACGGAGATCACCCATCCATGAACATTCAAGACCGCAGACCTCAAGTCCATGAGAACGGAGGGGCAACTGCATAGTGCAGCTGAAGGCAACCTGGAAATCACGACCCATTATCAAATGTTCTTGATAATGTAATGATTTGCAGATAAAGATGAAGATAAGTAATAGAGACAGCAAGCCCCCCCTCCCCACTTCCACAAGTAATATGGAAACGGAAATGGGCTTATATGGTTTTCTTTGCAGAAATGATCTGGGGGGGGAGGGGCATGATTCCTCTTCCCAAATGATTTTAGTGGTGAAAGGAGAGTCTTCATCATTGATTAAAGTAACCTGTATTGGTGGGTGGGGTGCAAAGTCATTCAATCCTCTAAAACCCATTCTTTCTCCATTACTTTATATCTCAGGTTAAAAATAAGCAAGTTCTGTGCATTGCTTCCTGCCATCAGGAAATCTTGCCATCCTTATTACTGTGCAGAAGGTAAGGTGCATCCAAGCTTTGAGGTGCTGCAGCGATTCCCCTGGCTTGGTTAATGAAGTACCTGTGGTACACATGCCACCCTATGCGCTACTATAACTCTGCTTTTGAGATAAATGGGAAAATAGGGACAGGAAATTTCTTCCAGCTCTATCTCTGCATCATTCACTACAAATTAGTGGAACTTCCTGCGTGTGCAGGTTTAATCTAAGCAGGTCAAGTAGAAATGCTGACAAGTGAAACTGACCTGTATCCCAAAGTTTTGCTCTGCTGAATCATATGGAGAATGTAAGATTCCTTGCTTGTTCCTGTGAGGCCTGGCAACAAAAGGATGGTGGGTCTGCTGTTGGAATCTGGGTAAGGTACACTGTCATGATTATCAAACCAATCCAGGGAAATCTGTCCTCCATCTGCTGCAGTGATAAGCTCACTGGAAAATCAACACTAGATTAGTTTTGCAAAAGTAAAAATAAAAGCATCAATGAACTATAAACCTCTCCCTTCTCCATGGAATATCTGATGTACAGACACACTGTGCTCATAAGACCACAAAATTTGCTTATCTGCCTCCCCGCCCCCCAGCCTGTCGGACATCATTGTAGTGGGGCTACTGCTCACAGCTCCAAACATCAGTACTATTTGAAAGTATGAATGGTTATATCATTTGTCCTCACTTCCAACTTTTTTTATACCTTCTGAGTTTAGTTGCAATCCTAAGAATAGCAAGACTGGATTTTCCCAACAACAGTATATTATGAACTATTATTGTTGTAATAGAAATGTGTAATTAAGATATATTCAACTTTTAAAAGACCAGCTCTCAGTGGTCTGCAAGAACTGGTTTGTTGGTATGAATCCAGAAAGCCACCTGCATTTCCTTGTGGGGGAAAGAGCTGCACTGAAGAGCAGAGTGGGTTTCTCTGCTCTAGCATCCTGTCTCTTTTCTAGGCTTGGTGCAGAAGAAGGAGACATCACACTTTTTCTCCTGTCCAGTCCATTCACTGTCCTGCACACAATCCCTAGTGAGCTATACCTACCTAGCTATAAATACACAGCTCCAGCAGTGTGTTCCTACATTCTAGAGGACTCTTATGCAAGCGTGTGGGGAAATGCCAGAGAAACTACAAACTCTGATACAATCTTTGAAGGAAACTTTGCCATCAGCCTAGTGAAAGCCATTTATTCAGCAACCAATGTTAGAATTAGATTGTATTTTTCCAATTGGTTGATGAGTTCAGCAGTTCTGAAACCTCTTTACTTCAGTTTTCTCTAGGACAAGAGAGTAAAAATACAGCAAGACAGGCCAACTCTGCTTCATTTGGAATAGACATGTGTTCGACTGGTTCCTTTCCCATTGAGGATAGTTACCTTCCTCTTGTTTGGAAGATGCTCTGTTTAGGCTCTAAACTTTAGGGTGTGGGAGTGAAATTACACACACTCATTTGCAGAGGAGGGCAGTGGGACAGATTTTTCACCTGACATATTAGCTAGCTGAGTATAATTACTCTTTGGGGCTTGCTTTAATACACTCGTCCCTCCACATTTGCGGATTTGACTTTTGTAGATTTGATTATTCACAGATTTTATTAATATGTTATCTCTAATATTTAGGCCCTCCAGCACAACTCTATGGTCAACTTTAACCAACAGTAACACTGAAGGACCCAGAAATTCCCAGAGAGAACATTCCACTAGGCATTTATAGCTCCTCCAGCACAATTTTATGGTCAATGTCTGGCAGATGTTGACCACAGAGTTGCACTGGAGGACCTAGACGTTCCCAGAGAGGTGTTCTCTCAGGTGAAAACATAGTGGTTTTGTTATTTGTGGTTTTTCCACATTCATGGGGGTCCTGTGCCCCTAACCCCAGTGAATTTGGAGGGACGAGTGTATTTAATATTCAAACTGATATTCAAAGAGTTCAGCTAGGTATTGGTTTCAGCTGCAAAACAGAGCATGAGAGGACATTTTTCTCTCAGTTAAATGCAAGAGTACTAGAGAATCAATTTGTTTCATTTTACAAGTGCATGGGCCCCCCTTCCCTTTTTCCTGCTTCTGCAAAACACTATGGAGAAATAGGTGCCATTCTAAGGATAAGGTCAGCAGGAACACAGAGGTGAGATAAACTCAGAGATTGGGAAAGTTACTTTTTTTTTTTTGCCCAGAATGGCCAGATTCTCTGAGGCAGTGTGGCTATAAATCTCCCCCAAACTTCTTCCAGGCTCTAGGCCAGTATATGTTCCCATTCACTAGTTCTTACATTCTGGGAATGTGTGCCGTGTAACCTTTGAGGGTGGTTGTAGACATTTATTTCTGTTGACAGTTCCAGCATATGCCCTTCCTTTCATCCACTACAAGTATAGACAGACATCATGTATCATGCAGCCATCCAGATGTTATTTGACAGTATTTTACCAGCTAGAGCTGGTAGGATAACAACATCTGGATGGCTGCATGATTCCCACTTCTGCTACATCATGACAGCCACAGTATGAAGTCAGTACACCCTGGTACATCATAACAGTCACACTGGGTAGAGTCCATATTTAAAGCACATGCGAGTAGGTTGTACTTACTTCCTATATTGCACATAGGGTCGATCTGTGATGAAAGGCCGAATGAGAGTTTGTACACGGCCCTCCCAGCACCACACAGTGGGATAGTATGTTTCTGTCACAACAGGGCAGTGGTCCTGTAAGAAGCGGCAGAAGCTTTCACTGCCAGTCACCAGCTGAGGTTTCTAGAGAGAAAAGCAGGCAAGGATTTAGTATAAGGAGTAGTATGAAGTTGGGGAGAAGGATATTAATTTAAAAAAATTAAAAAATTTAATAGAACAAATACGTCAAACAGTTACAGGCTTGTATGATGGTAGTAATCATGCAAATCTGCAGGCAGGAGAGAGAGAAGACTACCATGTGGCAATGCAGGATGGTCTCCTCAAGTGGCAGGTCTGAGATGCCATTAAGTGTAACAGAGCTGACCCAACGAAATTGTGCACAAACTCTGCTGGAATACGCAGCATCCTAACAAGGGCACAAGAATGCTGCTATGAAATCCCCATGCCTGCCAGTGAGTACTTTGTATTCTGCTGTTTATGCATATGTGGATACCATTTAGATCCCCTCCCCCCAGGAATTAAAGTTTTTTGGGTCAGCTCTTAAGACAGCAACCTGCTATATACTTGGACACCCACACAAACAAGAACAGATAAACAGTAGTGCTAATAATACATTTCTTAGTAGTAAAAAAGAAAAGAGGCATATGTAAAATTAGAATGGGTGGGCTGGTGGCAGTGAGCAAGTCGTCCTATCATCCTAACCATGAAGTCATTCTCTGTCTTTGACGATGTATCTGTATTAGTCTGTATCAGCATGCAAAAAAATCTTGTAGCATCTTTGAGACTAACTGGGAGAAAAACATTTGTAGCATAAAATTTCATAGACACAGGCTGCACCTACACCATAGAAATAATGCAGTTTGACAGCACTTTAACTGCCCTGACTCCATTTAATGGAATGTTTCATAGGTTTCAGCATGGAAGATTCAGAGGAGCGTGAAGTACAGGCTGACCCAAACAGGGGAGAAACTCCAGAATTTTCTTCCATGACTTCTCAACTGGAAGATATAGTCTACCATCATCCTCAGACTCAAAAAGTCATTAACAGTACCTCAATTTATCCCCCCTTTCAAAAAATAAATTAGGCTAGGACTTTTTGAAAATCACAGTCAGCTCTTCCAGTGTGGCTGAACCATTTATAATAAAGATCCTGCCACTTACACTGGGCATCAAATTTCTGCTGAGATGACATCTCTCCATAGCTGCAAAAGGAAGGAGAGCTCCAGTTAACAGGGTCTACTGGGAGCTGTCCATGGTCTTTTCCTCGACCTATGTTTATGTGGAATGTGGGAAACCAGCGTGTGCCCTTAATCTGGCCCATAAGGCTCTCATACCCGGCGTGGCATATTGGTTTGAGTGTTGGACTAAAATTATGGAGACCAGGATTCAATTTCCAGCTTGGCCATGAAACCCCCTGGGTAACTTTGGCCAAGTCACATACTCTCAGCCTCAGGGGAAGGCAAAACCTCCTCTGAAGAAATCTTGCCAAGAAAACTCCAATAGGTTCGCCTTAGTTGGAAACAACTTGAAAGCACACAACAGTAATAAATCCAGGTACAGTATGTTCCTTTTCCTTTGGTACTGCTGAATTTATTTCTTTGCTTTGCTTTGGAACACGGGCTGGGTTTTACCCATATGTTCCAACTTCCTCATGGCCTTTAAATAATCTTACAGTCACTTCCTGAGCGCTTCAGAATAGCAGGACCAACTACTACTTAGCTCAGCACTTCAAACATCAAAGCGCTAACAGCTGAGGATTAAGAAAGCGTAAGTGAAGAGCTGAGCAACCAATACAGAGCAAGGGAGTGAGCATTGGGTGGCAGTTTGATTGGAATTGGAGAATGCCAGCAAGAGTGGTTGGTGAGGTGACAATGGAGTGACTGTGACTATAACAGTGGGAAGAGTGATCATGGAGTGAAAGGGACAGTGTGGGCATGAGAGCATGGGGTCATAGGGACTGTGGGAGGAGGAGAGAGAATGGAGTATCAGAGAAAAGAGAGTGACAAGGAGTGGGGAAAGTGGTATTCAGACAGTGCTGGAAGAGAGAGTGAGGTGACAAAGAAAGTGAAGAGCAAAACATTTACAAGGAAAATAGGTGGGGAAGTAGTGTTAAGTGTGCTGGGGGGCATTGAAAGTTTGAGCAGTGCCCACACAGTTTTAGCCCTTATCAGTGGCATATGAGCTCCAAAAGTCTTTTATGAAGGCAGCATGATTATTAGGCTAAAAATTATTCTGCAGTCTCGGCTTATGAAATGATGTGAGGGTTTTCTTGGATCCCTTTCCTGCTTCTGCCTGAGCTGGATGGAGCTCCTTGAGACTACCTAAACAAACTAGGCTGCCACCACCTACTGAACTGCCCCCCCCTTTCCCTAGTAACTCAGGAGGACATTACTGTGAGGTTGCTTCCCATCTCTGACTCTACAGAGACTTTCTTCACCTCCCCAAACCTGCAAAGGCAAGTGAAAAAGGAGTGTGAGAGGTAGAAGTATTTTTAAAGGAAAAGGCTTTATTCTAAATAAGAAATCTACATAACAAAAGGATATCTCTTTACATGAAAGGCTACCTTCCCTTCAGGCACATTTAGGAGCTACATATTACAGAATAGATTAGATCATTTCAGCCAAGATCACCAAAATAACCATAAACCCTAGCACAAGCTGACTAAACATTTCCTAGCTACTCATGATGCAAATGGGATTTGTAGTCCTTGATGTTCTAGGTGTAGTGTGAACTCCATTTGTCCAATCTTGGCCAGCTTCCCCAGGTGAGACAGGAGCCCCTGCTCCTCAGGCCCCCCTTTGTTAGACTTTCCTTAGAGTATACTGGTCCTTTCTTAGGATTTTTATAAACTCTGCTGACACAGATCTTCAATGGCTATCTCATTGAGCAATTGCTCTTATCACCTCTGTGATGTTGACCCTATTAAAATGTAACTTAACCTTATCAGATCATTTAGCTCTATGTTACCTGGAAAGAAGGCTATTTGTGCTGCTCAGATAATGGGAGAAGCCCCCATGACCTGTTTTAGCCTTGCCTCACTTGGCTTTTCTTCACATGAAGATACTTGACCTGGCATCATCCACTTCCCCAATGAAAGAGGATGGCGGGAAACCCATGGTTGCAAAAATACAAACAAACTGAGGGAGGACCTAAGGGGAAGGTGCAAATCCAAATGCACACTATTAAGAATGGAGGGGAAGGTGAATAGAATATTCTCAATGATGGCAAGACTGGCTGGGTGGGAGAAAGGCAGGCAGAATCACTGAACAGCAACAGAGTTCCACTTGTAGAACCTGTTAAGAAGTCCTATTGTAAGGTGGATACTCACAGAGGGGATGGACACCAATTTGTTTTTTTTTGTTTTTTTGTACCGCTGGGCTGGACTGGCGTGCCATAACCCCTAGTTGTCCTAATAAAGTATTTTTTTTTCTGGGTGATTTTCCCACCACAACCACCAAAATGGCTCAAAACTAATGTCCCACCCAGAATGGAAAAAGGAGGTGGGTGTAAGCAGGTTTTTAAGGTATGTCTGGAACTTTGATGACTGAAGGAACAAAATCATTGTTTTACAGTGGGATGGAACCATTTTGAGGGGACTGAGGGTCAATATTACCCAGATTTTTTAGGGTTTCTGGGGGGCTTTAGGAAATATTGTACTTTAGGGCCCCATGGCCTATAGTGAAGAAGAAAGATTTATTTCTGAAGTGGCAGAACACATATTCTATCAGCATAACATAATCATAGCATGATATTCCCACTGCAATACGTATGGCAATGTGATTGCACAGCATACATATTTTAAAATTGGCTTGACTATTTAGTAACTCCACAAAACCATCAAAGGAGTTTATTACATGGGAGGGAATCGGCCAGATCCTGTACAGATATGGGATTTAAATCCACAAAAGTGGGATCGTTTTCAGATGCATTGAGCATTAATCCGAAATTAAGCCACACAGAAAGTGGACAAATCCTGTAAAAGTGGGATCATTTTCAGATACATTGGGGGCATTGAGCATTAATCTGATATTAACCCACACAGAAAGTGGACAAAATTGGCAGCTTTTTTACTTTCAGGATTTTCCCAAAAGTAAAAAGTGGCTGATTTTGTCTACTTTCTGTGTGGGTTATTGTTGGATTAATGTTCAATGCCCCTGTTGTGTCTGAAAACGATCCTGCTTTTGCGGGATATTCCCGAAATTTAAGTCCAGTTTCTGCATGGGATTTGGGCACTTAGCCTACTATGTGATAAACTCCAAAGACTTGTGGCAACCTATAGATTAAGCACCAAATACTACAGTTGTATTCAGTTCTGTTCAGCATTGACACTGAAATTGACACTTTCATTGGGGAAGTGGATGATGCCAGGTCAAGTATCTTCATGTGAAGAACCTTTTAAATCACAATTACCTTAAATTGCATTGCTTTAAAATTGTTACTTGTTGTTGTTGTGTGCCTTCAACTTATTTTCTGATGTATGGGGATTTTATGGGGATTCTTTGCAAGTTTTAATCAGAAAGTGTTTGTCATTAGGTAAGGCTAAATGTTGGATTTTTGTTGTTATTAAGTGCCTTCAAGTAGCCTCCAACTTATGGCTGCCTTATTATAAAGGGGTGTGTTTTTTTAGCAAGTTGTATTCAGATGATGCTTGTCATTGCTTTCTCTGAGGCTGAGAGGCTGTCACTTGCCCAAGGCCATCCTAAGGGTTCCCATGACAGAACAGGGAGTCCTAGGCTAACACTCAAACCACTGCCAGCATGCTAATTTTCAATGTTATATTTAGCTCTTGGCATAAAACAGGACCAGTAGAACCCACAAGAAGCCCAGTATTAAATGGTCATCTGGGTGAATCAGCCCTAGACACAGATGAATAATGTATGAAAACTGGCTATCTGGTAGATATCCATCTCACTGTTCTGGTATCATGCTTATCACCTTGAAGAATAGAGAATACAAGAATGAGTAATTTTCCATACACTGAAATAAAAACAAACCAAAATAAATAAATAAATAAGGCAGCATTACTGGGTTGCACTTAAGTATACTAGCCAGTCTCATGTCTACTTGGAAGTAAGTCCCTGTTTCCTTCAACATTTCTTCTCGCCCAGCATGCATCGCACTGTAGCAATCATTTGTTTTTATTCACAGTTTTGATGGAGCAAAACATCATGAAACATCAAACATAATTAAATTATTGCTTCCTCCTCCTCCTCCTCCTCCTCCCCAAGGACTTACTTTTCCTCACCTTACATGCTCCTTCATTGCTGCTCGATTCCTCCCTAACCCAGCCCACTAATTCTAAATCCTTAACCTTTGCTCCTGCAGCTTTTCTATCTACTGTGGCAATTCTGTCTTCCAAGTTCCCTACAGCCTTTCACAAGATTTCTAGTATCAGTAGTGTGCAGAACAGCCGATCTGTTAGTCAGAAGAGATATCAGACAAGATCTCAAATGAAGGAAGGCAAAATCTGTTGACATGGAACCAAGAGTTTGAGATATCAGGAAGGAAACATGACACCCAATTCATTATTTTGTTCCTTCACTCAAAGAATATTTTTTAAACCAACCCACCCCCTTCATTTGAGGCAGTTCAAGCAAAGTGGGTGATTTCTGCAGGGTGTTTTGGACTGGAGTTTCCCTGCTTGCCTCCCAAACTGGCTGCCTTGGCTGCCTCCGCTGGGTGCAATGCACCAACACCACCCAGGCGCCTGGGGCCATGTCAAACCCTACCACAGTTTCTTCCGCCAAAGGCAGGCAGGATGGGAGTTGCAGTGCATTCTCCAAAAGAAGGAGGAGAAGGAAAAGAAGGAGAAGTCCTAGCACCACTATGTGCAACAGGGCTGAAAGGCAAACCTTCCCACCCCATCCCTGCTAAGGACTAGCATCCTTCTATCCAAAGCCAAGGGCTTCACCTGACGGTGACCCCAGGCTCCTGGCTTCCTCCTGACCTGAGGATGTTGGGCTGCCCAAGCCACCAAGCTGCCTGAGGTCTGTCTCCCCTCAGGATCACCCTGAGTCCCCCCTCCCCGCAAAGGAGGTCAAGACATTGCCAGATGGAGGGCATTGCAGAAAAAAAGAGGATTTTGCCACATAGAAAAGCTCCAAACACCAGAAGCAGGCATTCAACCTTCTTAGTCCTGCTCAAAAGGGAGGATATTGTGGGAATTCCTCCTGGAGAGAAGGCTGAAATGGAGGACAGGTCCTGGAAAAGGAGGACACCTGGCCACTCTACTGAAGGAGGACAAGGCATTTCAAGAATGTAGGGCATTCAATAAAATGGAGAACATTACCACATATAAAAGCTAACAACACTCCAATTCATGCTTCTTAGTCCTGCTCAGAAGGGAGGACATTCTGGGGATTCCTTTTTAGAAAGATGGCTGAAAGGGAAGACCTGTCCTAGAAAGGGAGGAGGTCCAAGTCTGGTCACCCGGTAGAATAGCATTCGTCCTAATCTTAGTCCTATGAAAAATGGAGGATGTGTTGGAATTCCTCCTAGAGGGAAAGCTGTGAAAGGGAGGACCTGTCCTGGCAAAGAAGGAGGACACCGGGTCCAAGTCTGGTCCCCCTGCAGAATAAAGATATCAATTGCATGCTTCTTAGCCTTGCTCAGGAGGGAGGGCCTGGTGGAGAGTCCTTCGTGGACAGAAGGCTGAAAGGGAGGGCAGGTCCTGGAAAAGGAGGACCACACCTGGTCACCTTGGCTAAGGAGGACATACAGTGAAAGCACTCCTCCTAGGAATGTCAATCCATGGTTGTGTGTCCTGCTCAGGAGGGAGGACACGGTGGGGATTCCTTCTTGGACAGAAGCTGTCCTAGAAAAGGAGGAGGACCAAGTCTAGTGGTCACACTCTAGAATAGATCAGTTCATCCTTCCTAGCCCTCCCTGCTCAGGAGAAAGGAAGGACATGCTGGGGATTGGCCAGAAGGCTGAAAGGGAGGGCAGGTCCCCCTGGCAAAGGAGGGCATGAAGCTGAAAGCCCTCCTAGGAATGGCAACGCCATGCTCCTTAGTCCTTCTTAGGAGGGAGGACATGCTGGGGATTCCTTCTTGGCCAAGAGGCTGAAAGGGAGGGCAGGTCTCCCTGGCAAAGGAGGACAAATGTAGGGCATGCCCAAAGGACAGCTAAAGGTGCCCCTTCCCTCCTGGGGGGGGGGAGAGGAGGGGCTGGACGGGGGCAGCAGGGGTCCCTCTGGCCGAGGAGGAGGAGGAGGAGGAGGAGGGGGGGTCCTACCTTGGCGATGGTGCGGAGGTAGTAATAGGCGGCGTAGGCGGCGGCGGCGCAGCAGAGGGCCAGGGACCAGCCGCAGCATCCGGCTCCGGAGCCCAGCAGCAGAGCCTCCCTGGCGGCAGGGCTCTCCAGGGAGAGGGACCAGGCGGGGCTCAGGCCCAGCAAGAGCATGGCCAGCCAGCCAGGGACCCCCCCCCCCTCCCAGCCTCCTGCCCCTCAGGCCTCCATCCCTCCAGCGGCAGGCAGCAGGGGATGAGGCTCCTTGGTCCTCCCTGGCTTGCTTGCTCCCTGGCCCTTGAAGGCAGCAGCCTCCTGCTTCTCCTCCTCCTGCTGCAGCCCTTCAGCTCCGCCTTCAGTCCTCCTCTCCGCCGGCGCCAGCGCAAGGCATGGGTCCCAAGCCCACTGCAGAGAGATGATCCACTCTGAGACCGCTTTAACTGCCCCTGGATCGATGCCGGCAGGGATGTAGCCGGGGGGGGGATCTTGGGGTCCGGACCCCCCCCTTCCATTAGAAAAATGAATGGTGTGTGCTGCTGCGCCGCTGCACCCAAGCCCCATTATAATGGTGGCACTTAGTCTGGACCCCCCCCTTCCTAAAATCCTGGCTACGTCCCTGATGCCGGGGAATTCTGGGAAAGGTAGTAGTGTTTGTGAGACACTGAGCCTCCTCTTGTCAGAGAGATCTGGGGCCACACACAAACTACAGTTCCCAAATTATTATTTGAGGATCATCATCATCATCATCATCATCATCTACGATTCCCAAATTATTAATTGGAAATTATTATTATTATTATCAATGGTAAACTACAATTTACAAATTATTAATTGAGAATAATAATAACAACAATATTTAGGATACAGTTCCCAAATTCTTAATTGGGAATAATAATAATAATAATGACAATAAACTACAATTCCCAAATTATTAATTGAGAATAATAATAATTATTATTATTACTACTAATAGACCACAATTCCCAAATTATTATTTGGGAATAATAAGTCATCTCTGATTTACGGCAACTCTAGGCAACCCTATCATGGGTTTTCTTGGCAAGTTTCTTCAGAAGGGGTTTGCCCTTGTCTTTCTTTGAGGTAGAGAGAGTATGTCTCACCCAAGGTCACCCCGTGAGGGTCCCATGGCTGAGTGGGATTCAAACCCTGGCCTCCAGAGTCATCATCTAACACTCAAACCACTACACACATCTCAGTACGTACCTTTGACACTCCTGAGCAAAAGATGTACCATATGTTTTCATAGACTTGTCTGGTATGAACTCATACATCTGAGGCAGTAGACTAAGGCTGCGGCATCTGCCCTGCAGAAATAATACAGTTTGACACCACTTTAAAGGCCATGGCTCAATGCTGTGGAATTATGGGGTGTGTACAGTAGTTTGTTGTGGCGTCAAAGCTCTCTGAAGGCTAAAGGCTAACTCTCACAAAACTACAAATCCCAGAATTCCATAGCACTGAGCCATGGCAGTTAAAGTGGTGTCAGACTGTATAAATGTCTGCATTGTAGATGCAGATCACGTTGATGTAAGCATACGTACTATGATGTCTTTTACTCAGTCTCAAAGGTACTACAAGATCCCTTTTGCATACTTGGGCAGATCACACACTCTCAGCCTCAGAAAATCCCATGGTAAACCCACCATAAGTCAAAAAACAACTTGAAGACACACTGCAGCAAATGAGGCCCCAGGTTTTCCCCTCAACTCCGCAAAGCCTCCAGGTACAGATTTTAGATAATGAAATCTGCAATTTATTCATTTAGTGTATTTATATTCCACCCTTCAGCCAAAAAGGCTCCCAGGGAGGCTTACAAATTCCTACTTTGATAGTCCCCTGCTCTCAGGTTTACAATCTAAACAAGACACGAAACATAAGGAAAAGGGAATGGCGGAGCAGGGGGAATAAGAGTCTGTTTCATGAATTCTACAGTTAGCCAGGAGTGTTGGCCAGTTTTGTTTCTGTTTGGTTATAATATGTACATTGCTTAAAATGACATGGTTCATGTCCTACTTTTGTATTTAAGTAGTTTCTTGTCTTTCCTTATGCTAAGGTTCCTTGAGAACTTTGTGATGGAATGGCACACAAATGTCACAAATGAAATAAAACAGCTAAGTATGGTGTTAAATGGGGATAACAGTTCAGCAGCAGAGCACATACTTTGCATGCAGAATCAGAGGTGTATTATGCAAAAGGTCTCAAGGTCCAAGTCTCTGGGAAAGGAGTCCTTTTTTAAATGTTATGTAAGTCTGTGGGCACTTCAAAACCATTTCACCGTTGTTGGTAAACTGGGTTCCTTTCAGGCTGGGATTCTTTCTTTTGTAACCAACATCCATAACATAAGACATCTGTTTATACAACACAGGTGGTTTCTTCAAAAAGTTACTTATTGTAATGTGTTTTAAAGATTATGCTAATGTGTTTTTTTAAAAAATGTTTTTCTCTCTTTACTGTTTTAATTGGGGTTGTTGTTTTTTAAGTCGGTCATCCCATTGGGAGCCCGTGTGGCCTGGGAGGCAAGAGAGAAATACTTTAAATAAAACAAAATAACATATGTATCCTGTTCCATAAAGTACTCCAGGTTTCTTTTCTTTTATAGTAGTTATAGTGTGAATATAAAATGACCAAAAAGACACACAAAAACCATTTAAATACTATACAACACATGAAGCCATATCAGAAATTAACTAGTGAAAAGGGCTACTGTTCTATACATTATTTTTTCACTTATCCTTGTACAGACTCATGATGAATGCTCATTGTATATCTAGTTTGCTGTATAACTCTGTTCCTGTCACTGAGTTAAGCTGTCTGTTCTCCTCTGTTGGCAAATTCTCAAAGACAGGGACAAATCACTGCCTTAATCAAGAAACGGGCAACTGGCATTGAGACCAGCAACTTGGAATGATACTTAGCTCTGCTTGAGTTTACAGCAACGCTAAAAGAGAGTGAGCATGAAAGTGGAAGCAGCAGTTAGGAGCATGTTGCACAAAGAGTGCAGCTGATGTATCAGGAAACGTATTGTATGTGCACAGATGGGAAAGCTATTATATGCCATGGCAGCGTTGTATCCAGTTAGCCTTTGAAGAGACAGACGGTCAGTTTGGGACTGCAACAATGAAATGCCCTAACTGATGCTCAACACACACTGCATGCCACTTTTGTGGGGAATCAATGAGGTATATAACATGGAATGGGCAGCAGGGGCTGCCACCTGCAATTTCCCTCTTCGGGATGGCATTTTTCTCCTTTTTAACATGGATAGAGTCTGCCATCTACTGGGTGAAATGTTGGGTATGTATTCAGAGCCAGCATGGTATACTGGTTTGAGTGTTGGACTAGGATACTGGGGAACCAGGGTTTGAACCCCTGCTGGGAGATGGAAACCCACTGGGTGACCTTGGGCAAGGCACACTTTCTCAGCTTTAAAGGACGGCAAAGGCAATCCTCCTCTGAACAAATTTGCCAAGAAAATCCTGTGATAGGGGCACTTTTTTTTGTTGTGTGCCTTCAAGTCATTTCTGTCTTATGACAATCCTAGAAAACCCCATGCCTTAGGGTTGCCATAAGTTATTTCTGACTTATCATTGGGTTTTCTTAGGTCACCATAAGACAGAAATGACTTGAAGGCAGATAACAACAACAAAGTATCTGCCATCTACTGGGTGGAATTTGATTCATGTCTGGCATTTATTACCAGTGGTAAAGAAGGGACAGTGAGTTAAATTTCCAAGTCAGCTATCCAGTTTCTGGTGTGGTATGCAAAAGAATAAGCAATTCAGCATTTCAGCTATGAAGCTGCTGCGATTGCTATTGTTCATCAAGATGCTGAATATGGAAAATGAAAATAAAACTAGGGAATCTTGCTGTAATTGAGGCAAGGAGATTTCAAACCCACTGGGAGAACCACTCTTGGGAAGTGGTTTGAGTCTGGGTTTAAGTAATTTCATAGAGTCAGGGTGTCTAGACATCCTTCTTTCCCAGGACATTTCAACTTTCCACCCAGGAGGAATTCCAAAATGTACTCCATTTTGAGCATGACTAGGGTCCAAAACACACTGCAGAAATAATCCAGACTGCTTTAACTGCCCTGGCTCAATGCTAGGGAAGTCTTGGAACTGTAGTTTTGTGAGACATATAGCCCTTCTCTGTCAGAGAGCTCTGCTGCCACAATAAACTACAATTCCCAGGATTCCCGAGCAATGAGCCAGGGCAGTTCAATGATCTCAAACTGGATTGTTTCTGCAGTCTATTTTGGACCTAACAGGAATGTATGTTTATATGCATGTTTTTAGCTTTTATTTTGTAACATTCTCCATTTTTCTTGAATGTCCTCAATTTTGAGCCCTGGAAGTCTCTGGATGTCCTTCGGCCAGTAACTTTCTGCTTGACTGGCTCACAGCATTGTTTTGAGGATTATGTGGGGAGGAGAAGAGACATGTATGGCACCTTGAGCTTACTACATATTTTGGCTCGGCCAGTAATCAGAATGAAGAATTAAGTTTCCAATCAGAAAACTACTAATTTGTTTGTTTGTTTTATGTTTATCCTTCCTTTTCCCTAAATTGGACCCAAAGTAGGTCACAAAACATACTAAAAACAAACAAACAAACAAAAAACAAATCTAGAACTTGGAAGAACAGCTAAGAAAATTAATTCCTCAAGTGTAAAGAGATAGAATTGGATTTTTGAATGGTTGTGAAAGCTGGAAAATGAAGAAAGCTGATAGGAAAAAAATCAACTGATTTGAAATGTGGTGCTGGAGAAGAGTTCTGCATATACTGCCAAAAAAAAAAAAAAAAGGAAAGAAAGAAAGAAAGAAAGAAAGAAAGAAAGAGAAAGATCAAAGGGTTCTAGAGCAAATCAGGCTTGGACTCTCCCTAGTAGCTAAAATGACAAAAATAAGACTGGCAGGTTTTGACCATATCATGAGAAGACATAACTCACTAGAAAAGTCAATAATGTTTGATAAGGAAAAGTTCCCACTGCAGATGAATAGACTCAATCAAGGAAGCCACAGCCGTGAGTTTGCAAGGGCTGAGCAGGGCTGCTGAGGATAGAGTGAGTTGGAGGTCTCTCATTCATAGGGTGGCCATAAGTCAAAGTGGACTTGACAGCAGTTAACAACAACAAAGAATTGATGAGGAGATAATTAAGTGTGCTATACAAAACATACTTCTCCAGGTGTGTCTCTGAGTAACTTCTAGTGACTATGGTACAACTGCACTGATTATTCATTATTCTGAAATGCCCAGTCTTCCAAGGCAGGTTTGAAGGCATGTGCCTATCAACCTGATATATGCGCATAACAAGTATGTGTGTCTGTATCACAGTCTGCCCTAGAACTCAGGCAGGTCTTGTGTTGATCAGTATTAGGCAGCTGCTTGGGAATAAAAGGAACCAGCTAGCGATTGTCCTTGCAACTAACTGAATTGCTTTCTTTCCCTCCTCTCTAAAAATTACTTGGCAATGGGTGACTCAAATGATCCAGGATACATTTGTATCTTTGAAGGTCCAAACAGAAAACCAAATCCAGTCCAATGACTGTAAACTTATCAAAGTGGTGCAAAGAGGAGGATGGATAATAAAATAAGAAAACAAATCCTGAAACCAGCAGTGTTGATTTATCAGAGAGCAGGCGAATGGATGTTAAGGTTCCCTTACTAGCTCTCTGCTTAGCATCCTGCATTGGCCAGGAAGTATGCATAATGCAATATACTGTACAAACGGTGGGCAAATGTAACACAGGCCAACTTGCACTCCTGTATCCTTCCTCCTCCCATGGCCTCAGCATCACAATTTCAGTTAAAAATTAGACAAAAATGTAATCCAAAAGTGACTAGAAGTCTAATTCTAGTCAGTACATCTTCTAACCAATTTTTGAGGTTTGGGGACTTTGAAGTGGGAAGCACCTCTTCAAGAGTAGCAGTTTACCATTGTGGAACAAGAGAGGGGAGTGGGGCTTTTACCCCCATCAAAATAGTTAGAGTTTAGAAGGGGGGAGGCTTTAGAGTTGTCAGATGGGGCTCAAGGGGTTATGAAAAAGGGATTGTGGGTTACATGTAGGTCATAGCATACATTTTCTCTCTCCTTGTACTGTGATACCACAGGAGAGATGAGAAGGCAATAGAGATGTAGACCTGTTGGATTTGTGGCAATTATATGCCTCCCATAACACGTATTTGTTTTTGTTTTTTAATTACACAGTTAAACTGTTAAACCTGATTTAAAATGAATAGAATTAGGTGCCCTTACACTTCTCAGGACTGTTTCCATTGCAGTAATTTTGAACAGAGCTGCATTACTCAACTGTCCCACAAGTATTAATTTATTTTGCTTTGGGGGAAAAGCCTAAAATTATTAAATCACCATTAATTGCTGCTGATATGAAAGGCCACTGTGCTTATTCTGCATACTTTGGAACTCTAACTGAATCATCACAGACTGTAATTTTTGCGTGTCGTTACTTTAAGCACATTTTTCTGTACAGCACAGAAGCTAAAAGATAGACATTTAGAAGTGTGTAAGACACAACGTAAGTACAATATCTCCAGCTAATGAATAGACAGTCCATACACATGGGCATAGAGCAACTACTTACCTTTTAGCTTGTAAATGCAAATATTATCAACAGAAAGATTATGTGAGAACAATATTTCCATGCATCTGATGCATCTGATTTAGTCCATGAAAGCTAGCAACACAAGGAATGCCTTAATTTTTCAGGATGCCAATAGACACTTTGTTATTTTTGCTGCAACAGACTAACACAGCTGCCCTAGAAGATTTTGCTAGGCTGGGATCAGAAAATGTTACAATGTAAGAACAATATATCTCAAACCAAATACAGCCGATAAAACAGAATATTTTCTGCTGCTGTTAGACAACAAACACACTAAAATGCCAGTGTAAATGTCTAACAAACAAAATAAAACCCCAAAGTAAACATTACTGGAACCACCACATCTGTCAGGCGTTTTTAGGTTTTTTGAGGTTATACATGTTTGTCTTAGCAAAGGCTTTAGTAGCTATGGATATTCTGAACAATATTACTTCTTAAAATAAAATAAAAAGTAATATCGCTGTAGAGTGTTATGTTTCATTGCCTTTTCCTTTCCTATGATGTCATCTTCCACTATTAGATAACTAAATAAGATGCTGGATGGCCATCAGTTGGGGGTGCTTTGGGTATTCCTGCATGGCAAGGGGTTGGACCTGGTGGCTCTTGAGATCTCTTCTGTCCTGTTTTGCCCTTGAGAGGCTAGCCAAACTCTCAGTCCACTTTCAGCATTTGTCTCTCCAAGTTGTTGGTAACAAAATTAATGGTCATATAATCAATTCCAGGTTTGTAACAGTCAGTCCAGTACAGCAGGTTCAAAGAGAGAATCTGAAAAAGTAGTCCAGGTCTGAGCAGCGTTCCAGGTACTCAGTCCAGGTTGAAGACAACAGCAAGGCATTTCTTGAACACAAAGGATGGTTATTGACCATGGACCCAGAGAGGTGCTAGGATATTTATAGCTTATCTGGGTTTTGTAGGTGCTCTGTTAGCAACCTGCTTCCTCCTTAACCACAGAAAATGCTGTCGTCTCTCTTTTTCCTGGCATCTCTCTGTGGAAGTAAGCACTGGTAAGTCTGGCTTCAGTGGAGGAAAATTTTGCTCCCAGGAACTTTACCTCCAGAGGCTGTTGGAGTGGCTGCAGTTCTGGCATGTCCCCTGGGCTCTCCGCCTTTTTCTCAGACTTAAGAGGACATCCTGGCTCCAGCATATCTTCCATCTCTATGAGTCTATGATTCTACATCTTGGATTGAAGACTGGCAACATATGCCAGGTGGTATAGGCTATATTTCAGAGGAAGGATCCAGTGACATATTCAAGTCATTTAGCCCAAGTCTCAAGTCAAGTCTGAAATCTCTCTGTTCAAGTCTCAAGTCTTGATACTTTCCTTAAAAGTATCTTGCAAGGACTTGAGATTCCTCACGTTCTTGCAAGTTATTTTCCAGTCACGTCTCAAGTCTGGGACCCAATTTTTAATACAAAAATAGGAAGTGAGATGCGTTTCTTGGAGGGAACAGCAAACACATTAGGCAATGGGGTTGAGGCAGGGGTTGAAGTCAGCTCAGCAGCCTGTCCCTGCGGCACATCAGAGCAGCCTTCTAACACTTTTCAAAAGCTTTAGAAGGACACTTTCATCTCAAGCCCATTGCCTAACACATTTGCTGTTCCCTTCCAAGAAATACGCCCTGCACTATGGGGGCATGTGCCTACTGCTTGAAGTGAATGGCACCAGCAAGTCAATTGCTAAAAATATACAAGTCTCAAGTCAAGTACGTAAAATCAAGTCAGTGTATGATTTTTACCAAGTCAAGTTCCACCTCAACATTAGGAAGAGCTTCTTGAGAGTAAGGGCTGTTCGACAGTGGAACACATTCCCTTGGAGAGTGGTGGAGTCTCCTTCTTCGGAGATCTTTAAATAGAGGTAGGAAGGCCATGTCGGGAGTGCTTTGATTGTGTATTCCTGCATGGCAGGGGCTTGGACTGGATGGGCCTTGAGGTCTCTTCCAGCTCTGTGATTCTAAGTCCAAGCCAAGTCAATGAAGCGACTTAAGTCAATTGAATAGAGGCTACATCACTGAAAGGAACTGGCAAAACCACCTCTGAATATTCCTTGCCTCAGAAAACCCTGTGAAATTCATGGGGTTGCCATAATTCTGTAGGCGACTTGAAGACAGACTGACAAACACACACAACCACATTACCACACTACACTTATAGTTTATTTTATTGCTTCTAATTTAATATATATATAGTGTGGTGTCATAGTTTTTTTTAATAAAACGTAAGATTTTTTTTCTTAGGGTTTAAGTTTAAATAAATATAAGAGCAGATTATCTGATAGATGCTTATGTGAAGATCACAGCAGTTGAGGAAGGACAAGGAGATCAAGCAGTTTGATTGTATAGCTTAAAATATTAATTGTAGAGAATATCTCAGCAGAGGAGATGATATGCTATTGTTGTGCTTTTGTATTTATGTGGTTTTTGTTTTGTTTGTTTTTCTTTCTTTTTGCTTGTTTTGTTTACTTGTTTGTATATTTTAAAAAATAATAGAGTGCGTTTAATAAAATGTATATTTTTAAAAAGTGTAGTAACAAAGAGTGTAGTAATAAAATCTTACATTTTACAATTAAAAACCCATGACACCACACTACACTCTTATTACAGCACTGCTGTTCTACTTTAAAAGCTCTGGCTGCCTCCCTGTTGCATTCTGGGATTTGCAGTTTAAACGAGGGGCATTTAGAATTCTCAGCCAGAGAGCAATTAAGCCTCACTGAACTACAAAACCCAGAATGCAACAGGAGGCAGCCGAGCACTGTAACAAACACACACCAAGCAGCAGCCTTTTCTCCGTTTCAGCTGCAATACCCGCCTGCGACCCCTAGGCGTCGCTGTAGAACCTCTCTCTTTGTTCTCAGAACAAACCGCTCCCTCAGCCTCTTCCTTTCTACTCTCTTTCTCCCCCCCGTTTGCTGAAGATGACACAATCGGAGCATGCGCAGAACGTTCTGTGGCCCTTCCTCCGTTCCAAAGCGGCGACGGCGCTGGCGCTGTGGCTGCAGGGTCCCCGGATGTAGCCATTGGAACACCCCCCGCATTTGGGACTTGGAAGGAGCGGGGCGCGCGTCTCCCAAGCGGTCGGGAAAGACCATTGCGGGGCTAAAGAGGGGGGTGAGGCCTAGTTGAGGAGAAAAGAGAGGCGGGGGGGATTTACTGTTGGAGGCTGCGGAGGCCGTCCCTTTTCTGTGCCCGTCGTTCCCCGGAGGCTGAGGGCGATGAGCAACTCGAGGAACAACCGCGTGATGGTGGAGGGGGTCGGGGCGCGGGTGGTGCGGGGCCCCGACTGGAAGTGGGGGAAGCAGGACGGCGGCGAGGGCCACGTCGGCACCGTCCGCACCTTCGAGAGCCCCGAGGAAGTGGTGGTGGTCTGGGACAACGGCACCGCCGCCAACTACCGCTGCTCCGGCGCCTACGACCTCCGCATCCTCGACAGCGCCCCCACAGGTGAGCCGGGAAGAGGCGGCCCCGCCAGGCACCGGGACACCGGCCCTCCCTCCCTCAGCAGCAGAGACAGGGGAAGAAGGAGATCCCAGTCCGACCTGGGGCTTGGATATAAGCCTCCTTTTAGTCCCTGTGGGGTTGCTCCCCATTAAGAGCTGAGCCTTTTAGGGTCCCTCGTCTACACTGCAGAAATAACGCAGTTTGACACCACTTTAAGCACTGAAGCGCCATCCTATACAGCCCTGTTTACAAGGCCTTGAGCCTTCCCCGCCAAAGTGTTCCGCTGCCTCAAAAATGCCATGACTCACAGCACTCCAGACATGCCCAAGCCCCCCTCCTCCGCTGCCCTGCTTAGGAGCCTTGTAGATTCAGCAAAGTACACACAACCACAACAAACCACAAATGCCAGGGTTCTGTAGTTCCAAGCAGTGTCCAAGTGCCTTATGTCCCTGACCAACCGCAGAATTAATTTACATACTGTACTTGTTTTACTTCTGTGCCCCTTTCTGCTTTAACTGCCATCCATGGCTCTGTCCTGTGGGATCCTTGGATTTGTAGTTTGTTGGGGTTTGGGGTAGTTGGATAAATCTACAAGACCTAAGTAAAGCATTGGAGGACAGGGGGGCTTGGAAGTACCTTGTATACAGGGTCACCATAAGTTGAAGGCAGCTAACAGTGACAGCAAGTGGCCCTAGAGCTCTCTGACAGAGAAGGGTAAATAACCCACAAAACTACAAACCCCAGAATTCCATAGTACTGAGGTGTCAAACTCCATGAATTCTGCAGTGTAGATGCAGCCCTAGAAGTGGACCTTAGTGTTGGTAACTCTTAAGACAAATTCCTTTGATGTAGTGGAAGAAAGACTATAAATCTAACATTTGGAGAACATTTCAGTGAATGAGTTTTCATTTTCGGTGAGGGGAGGGATTTCTTTCCCTTTAAACTGGGGGGAATATCATGTGACCCTCCAGATGTTGCTGTTTTGCAATCCCCAGCATTCCCCACCATCGGTGGCTATGATGGGTGGCAGTCTAACAGCAACTGGAGGGCTGCATGATTCCCACATCTGGAGTAATTCCTTCTGGGAATGAGATTTTGCCATGAAGTCCTATACATCTCCATTCAACAGAAGATATCCTCCCAGTACTGTATTCCACAGGGCTTCAAGATTTTATTCAGTCCAAGGCTGCCCTTGGACTGTATAAAATGCATTGAAAACGAGTTTCCTTTGCTGTTATGTCATAGTCTCTGTTGTAACGAAAGACATGCGTTGACTTCGTAGGTATGGCTACAGCAACCTGTAAAAACTTTTTATTGGTTGACAAAGAGAGAGTAGGATTTGGTAGCCTTTTCTCTTTCTGGCGACTTGGTCAATATATTGCTGATTTGTCTTATTTTTAATTTGCTGACAGCTATGGAAAGTGTAGTCCAGTACTGTATTTGAATTCTGCTTAGCCAAAGAATGTATCCGTTGCACTATTTTAAACATCAAGGCGTTGTCATTTTAAAATCACAAGGGAATGTTAATGGAAAATGCTTGTTTTTAAACAAAGGAACAGTGATTGTAACAGTTCATAAAGTGCAACAAAATTTAGAATCCCACGTTGTAGTGATACCTTTATTGAGACAACAAAAATGTCCAAAGTACATCACACTAACTTTCAAAGCTTCACTGGCTTCTTCTTTAGGCAAAAGATAGATGCAAAAATAATGCAGGGGAAAGAAAGTGTGTGATGTTGTTGTTAGGGCATCTATATTGTAGATTGTGGGGGTATAGAAAGCATGTGCAGATATAAAGTGAGGCTTGTTTGGCCATAAGCAGAGTCAGAACAAAGGCAAAATGACAAACTGTTTCTCCCCAGTAAACAGTGACAAGCAACAACAGATGATTCATGGTTTGCTGCTCAAAATTATTAACATATTTCTACCTTCAACTTAATTTTAATTCACCTTATTCGTGTTAGATTTTAGTGGAGCCCAATCCTATGTACAATTACTTGGAAGTTTCTACTGAGTTAGTAGGATTTCTAAGATCTTAGTAGGATTTCTAAGATGGTGTATGAGTGGTTCTTAACAGCGAGGAATATCTGTGTCAAAATGATAATATCACCTACATGGGATAGTTCTATCACTTCATAAAACCATTGTCAAATTGAAAGGACATAATCTGTGTATGCCTTTAAGGATACTGATTCACTCTGTTGTAACAGATGGTCAGTGCTATCATGAGAATTATTCACCTGTTAGCAAAGAGGGTAAGCGGGAAACAAGTGTTTCAATAAGAGATTTGCGTTTACATTGTCGTTAGCTATATTGTGCTGTGGAACATTTGCTATTTCTAAAATGTATTGCTCCGTTAAATTTATCAACATAATCAATACTAATACACCGTCAGTCAAATGAAATAGTTTTAAAATTCTAAATGTATTTGCAACAGTTACTGAGATATGTTGAAATTACATGTGTTAACAGTCTTTATTACATTCATGGTTTTCCCCTAATATTTGGACAATTTAATGAATTCTACAACTACATGGAAGAATGGTTCGCTGAACTGAATGGGGCTTACTCCTAAACTGAATTGCACTGCTTACTGTATGTGCTTTAAAAGTCATATATAATTCTATTTAAAAGTAAGCCCCATTCAGTTCAGCGAACCATTCTTCCATGTAGTTGTTTGATTGCAGTCGATAAGTGTACTTTTCCAATCAAATATTTCATTTTTGGCTTTTAGCGAAAGCTTCTGAAATACTTATGTAAAATGTAAACTTAACAGTTAACTTGAATAAGTTTTATTGAGTAGACATAGTTTCTGAATTTGTTTATTTTTGTTAATTTAGAAGATTGGAATTTTTTTAGTAAACTTTCCCAACTCCAGCAAATTAAAATCACTATGGGGACTCCAGTTGGAACTTATAATTTAGTTTAGGTCAACAGTATTGCCATTGAATTACTGTGTCAATATTAATTGGAGCTGAATGGAAAAGCAGTGTATGAGAGACCAGCTGGTAGGCATCTGCCTGCTTTATCTTTTCCTTTGCCGTGGGTGATGCTGAATGCCTTTATCTTATCAAGTCCAGGTTTGTGAAGTTTGCCAGAATAATAACATTAATGGATCTACATTGCTTAAAAAAATACACTGTTTAGTGTGTTGACTGACTTTATATTTCACTACGTACTTGTTAAGTAAAAACAGTGTGACACTATTTGAGAATGAGTACTAAATACTGCAAGAAACTGATTCTGAAATGAATTGTCAAAGGATACTTGGGACATCAGTTTCTTCACATGTGAAGATCCATTTGAGCACTAGGTTAACCAATCACTTTTCTAGAGGCTTAAACTGAAAAGTGAAAGGGACTGTCATCCTGTGGTAGATGCACTTTCTATGGAAAATGTTATAGTTTCATTATTCCCCTCCCACATTGCAGGTTAAATTTTAACTGTTAAAAGATATTGTGTAGTAGGCTGGAACTGATGCTTTAAAGTCCAAATACAAAAAAACTTGGCCTTTCAAAATCAGTGTCTGTCTGAATAAAAGAGTGTTTTATAGTGTAATAGTATCTATTCTAATTGTAATTGTACTCTTATTTAACTAGAAGGAGCATTTTACTGAACTTGATTCCAAAAGCAAAGTGTTAATGTATCTTATTTATTTGATATCTTTGACTCCTTGGTGGGAACAGTGGTACTGTTGCTTACAATATTTTCTCATTAGGATTATGTGTACAGCTTCTACATTCCTGTGTAGCTCTAGTTTAAAAAGACAGAGACTTGAGTGGTCATAGGAATTTATGGATTGCATTTGTGCAACCTCTGAGAAAACAGAACTGCTTGCATAACTGTTCCTATACTTGTGTAGTATTCCCTTAGGATTCCACTTTTTTGTGTATCCCTGCCTTTATATATATGTACAACAAAGTATTATACTAATAGTACTCCTTTCCACAGGAATTAAGCACGATGGAACAATGTGTGATACTTGTCGCCAACAACCAATAATTGGTATTCGATGGAAATGTGCAGAATGCACAAATTATGATTTATGTACAGTGTGTTATCATGGGGATAAGCATCATCTGAGACATCGGTTTTATAGAATAACTACCCCAGGAAGTGAAAGGTAAGTTTTACATTCACACTTTAACAAACAAAAATGTCTGTATTATCGGTCAGGAATAGTCTCAGCACCACTTAAAATGCTGAAGGTGTTCAGTAAATTGAAATGCAAGTTGCTTTTAAAAAAAATGTTAATAATAATTAATTAATTTCTGAAAATGAGAGATTATATTGAAGAGATTATATTGAACAGTTTATTTTTTATCTGGCTTTTAAATATATATATAATTCAATATTACATTTTAGGGTATTACTGGAATCCCGTCGTAAATCAAAGAAAATCACTGCAAGGGGAATCTTCACAAGTGCCAGGGTAGTACGAGGAGTTGATTGGCAGTGGGAAGATCAGGATGGTGGCAATGGACGTAGGGGCAAAGTAAGAGTTCAGAGTATCTATGTTTATTCCTATGTCTTTGATGAATAATTTGGCTAGGTATCAACTACAGATGGTGGGTGAAAACAATGGTTCATATTTTTTTTGGTCCATCCTTGGAGGCTTCTAGATACAGATGAATTCCTGATATGTCTAGGAGATTTTCTCACTGATATGTCTATCAGTCCTGCCAAGGTCCTTGCATACCTCTGAAATGGGTATTGAAGTAGTTTGCTCTGATAAGCTATTCTGATTTGTAGAGAGCATGTAATAATTGGTTGGACTGGATGGCCCTAGTGGTCTCTTCCAACTCTATGATTCTATGATAATTTCTTGGTATACAGTGCGCCCGCGTTATACGCGGACGCACTATACGTGGCAGTCAGCATATGCTGAAAGCCACAAGGGAGCTGTGTGGGGCGCAAGGGGCAGCGTGTCCCATTTAGATGAATGGGGCATGCATCTGAGGCGCACGTGTGCCCCCGTGCCACCACTTCATGCACAAGCCCCATTACTTTCAATGGGGCTCAAGCATATGCGTTTTTTTACACGGTGGGGTCCGGAACGGATTCCCTGTGTAAAAAAAGGGCACACTGTACTGAGATGCTGATAGAAATGAAATTAGTGGTGGTTCACTGTAACTAACATCCAGTACCTGTTCCCGTCATGTTTAGGGCAAAACCAAAGATAGCTGTAGTCAGTGTTCCATTTGGTGCTGTTAATAATGGATATATTTCAGCTTGTGCAGCTTCTGGACATGGAGATACTACGTCATAGTTATTGGCCTTTCAAAAATATTCTTGATCCTTGCCTTTCATTGTTAATTCTTTGGGTGTTTTGACTACTTGAGTCATAGAGATACATATCTCAGAAAAGGTGTGGTGTCCTCATTTTGGGGTAAGATTGTGGAACACATAATAGCCTTGCAACTGAAGGTGGTACTGGATGTTACAGATTGCTTGTATCTATTGACTCTCAGAAACCTCAGCCAGCTTCTTGAGAAAATTGGGAGAGTTGAAACCCAAAACAACTAGAAGATGAAAGTTGAGAACCACTGCTTTGGGGGCTTAATGAGATACTCCTGAATTTTTCAGTGGGTTTTAGTACTATTGACTATGGCATATTTTAGGGATCGCCTGCCAAATTGGAACTTGGGACCACTTTATTTCCACTTCTTTCTGGAGTGTTGATAAGAGGTTCATGCTACAGGATGGATGCTCCACCTGTGGCCTTTAGCTTACAGTTTTTTGAAAAGAATTCAAAGATATAGCCGTGTTAGTCTGTAGAATCAGTATGTAGAGAAATCTTGTAGCACCTTTGAGACTAACTGAACGAAAGAAATTGGCAGCACATGCTTTTGTAGACTTCAGTCTACTTCTTCAGATGTATTTGGTAGAGTTACATCTGAGGAAGTAGACTGAAGTCTACAAAAGCTCATTCTACCAATTCCTTTCTTTCAGTTAGTCTCAAAGGTGCTACAGATCTCTCTGTGTACAGTTTACTGAAAAGTTCCATGTTGTCATCTACACTTGGAAACATCTGTATCAAGTTGCAGGGTGAGGCCACTGGATGTTTGACCTGAGGTATCCTCAACATACTGATAAGTTTACTTCACATTTCTATCTAATTATTCCAGGGAAGCAGTGGACAACCTGTATTGAAATAGATCAGAGCAAACAGGTTGAAGCCTAATCTAGATAAAATGGAAATACTGCTGGTGATGAATTTCTCTGATCTGGATGGACCAGAATTATAGCATTGGGACATTTTTGGGTCCAGGGCTAATCCCAGAAGGACATCATAGTGGGAGTCAATTAAGTCATTCTAGGAAGGGTGTTTCAGAACCCGGGTGCTGGCCACCAGTAATGCTGTCTCTGACGGGCAAAAACTCTTCAGAATTTTAGATAGTGAGAGATTTTTCCATTGTGTGCTACTTGATCCTTTTATCTAGAGATGCCAGGTTTTGTACCTGGGAACTGATACTTGCAAGCACATTCAGACCAATGGTCTGTCTACATAAATGAACATAAATGCAATAGCACCCTCTTGCATGTGTTCTCTAGTATTGAGAGCCAAACTGTCTCTGGTAATAGCCTATTAGTAGAATATAGCCATCATGACTATGAGACATTAATAGCTTTTGAAGAATTAGACTTCCATGTCCACTTTCATTGCAGAATGCTCTCTGACTGAGAGTGCAGTGGTGGAAGTATAACCAATGGTCACTCTAACTAAGTAGCCAGAAGGATTGAAAATTGTTGCTTTGTTGTGTAGTGGTTTGGCCTAACACTTCTGTGACTAAATCATTTGGTTATCATAAAGAAGACACCAAATCAAGCAAGACGGTTTTCAAAAAATTCTTGATTGTTGTTATTTCCTGCCTCAGTCTCTGAGGAGAGGCGGGTAAGAAATAAATACTCACTCTCCATTCAATTAGCTAATATACTAAAGAATAGTTGTAGATTATGGTCATCACAGTGGTCCTTATTATAAGCACTTCCATGTAAATATGGTTATGAATTAACAAGAACAACAACTCATAACCATACTTACACAGAAGTGTTTTTATATTGTTTGTATATCGTCTAATTGAAAAGAGAGTTTGGATGTTAATTTCCTGAGGCAGAACATGCTAATCATATTTGTTTGTAAGCAAGTTTTCTTGGAAACTTCCAGGTATGATTTAGTTGTAACATACCCTGTTGTAAAAATGAAACTGTTAACAACAGAAGTCCTCTTATCCATTCTAAAATGACAGCTAATCATTGGGACTAGAAGGAAGGCCTTTTGGTGGCTGTACCTTTTACATTCCTAACCCAGTGATAGCTGCTTTGCTGCTTGCTTAATCGTCTTTTAGGCCCCATGCAGACAGGTCAAAATAAAGCTGCTTCGGGTCACTTTGGAGGTATGCTGTTTAAATGATGCATGCGTACTAAGAGTATGGAAGCCACGCCAAAGCTATGATCCAGTCCTAAGGAATGGAGCGCAGCTTTGGCGCAGGTTCTGGACTCTTAGTATGCATGCATCATTTAAACAGCATACCTCCAAAGTGACCCGAAGCAGCTTTACTGTATTTTGGTCTGTCTGCATGGGGCCTTAGCCTTCCTTTTTGAGGGTGGATTCCTTAGGTTAAGGGTTTTAGTGCAATTTGAATTAGTTTTTAACTGATGTTTTGATTATTTTATTTTTCTGTTTTGTGTGTGTGTGTGTTTTGTTGCTTCTTTTGATTAATAGCCATGTTTTCTTGTGCATTTTATTTTGCTTTGTCATGGTAGCTACATTGAACTTTTTGAAAAGGTAGAATATAAATGCTGTAAATAAACAGTGAAGGTTAGTGTTCTTATCTGTAGACTGTGGATGAAGGTGATTTACTTTTTGGAAACAGACACATATCCTTCTTCATTTTGCTAGGTAACTGAAATCCAGGACTGGAGTGCATCTAGTCCACACAGTGCAGCATATGTTTTATGGGACAATGGAGCGAAAAACCTCTACAGAGTTGGCTTTGAGGGCATGGTAAGAAGTAAAGCTGTACAAAGAGTAAAACTGCTTCATGAAGGAAGAATAAAATGGCATGTGCTGTGCTATTATCTTCTTTTGTAATATCCTTCTGTCAGTTTGCATGCTATTAGGATCTTCATTGTTCATACAGCTGTAGGGATGGCTTATGCATATGCAGTAGTCTGGTCTCAGTTTAAACATACAGACAAAGTGGGCTTCTGTCTCAGTCTTAACCACAAGTACTTTTGTAAATAGGATGTTTATTTTTGAAAGCAAGATGGACAGAAATGGTTAGATGTGAAGATGGCTAAAAAGTTTTCAATTCCCAGTAATTGTAAATACTGTATGTTCATTATGGTAATTATTTATTTACATACTGTAAGGTAATCTAAGATTTTGCTGGCTGTATGGTGTGCTGGCGGTCTGAGGACTTTGATGAAGTTCCAGTAGACTTTTCATATTAATGTCTGCAAAATCACTACAGAATCTAAAGCAGAAGTGGGCCAAATAATATTTTTTCTTTTCTTAGAAGTATAATTATAGATCAGTTTGGAATATTTATCATTAGAATAAAATATTTAATAAGTTCACGATTCATTAAACAGTAGGAAGATTCCTGATACAGCAATATATGATTACTAGACAAGTGCACTTCTTGGCATTCGTTAAATTGTTATTCTTTTCTTTTGAAACTTGTATTGAATAGAAACCATTGTCTTTCGGTAAACAGCCAGTATATTCTAATCAGCTCTCAAATTTCCCCATTTTCTACTTGGAAACAAAATAATCTGCTGATGTAAAAGTTCTTCATTGCTTTGCAAATTGTTTGCTTCTCTTTCTCACGTAACCAAATGCTTGGTTTCTTATAAAACATTTACATGTTCAGTATCAAAATTGAAGTTCTTCTGAAGTTTTGTTTGTATTCCTCTCATATTAGTGTTGTGTATACTTTTCTTCCACTAAATTGTAAAGGAAGCAGTTTTTATTTTCTAAAGAAGTTTATCTGAATACAGCGTGACTTAATTGACCTTTTAATCCTTTTTAAAAGATTTATGTTTTACATGTTCAGGCAAAGCTATGACTTTAAATATTGAGAAGCAATTCAGTCAGCTGCATTCAAGCACATACTTTTTCTAGATATTTGATTCATTTTGAAAAGACTGAATTAGGAAGAGGCAATAAAATAAAAAGAATTTCAGTTAATCTTCGTAAATATAATATCAGATGGATGCAAAACTTACATATGATAATATGGGAGTGCAAATGTACATATTTTCTGCCTCATAGCTGTATATTTAGGAATCTTCTGCTCTTGGAAGTTTCATTTTGAAGTATATTTATCTAACTCAGTGGACAACTTATTATTCTTTTCACCCTGCAATCTGCCAGCACCTCACATTTACTGCTCTGGACCTTTTTTCTCCAAGTAATAAAGAAACAGATCTTTGCTGAGGCCCTTGGTTGGCCTATACACCACCTGTCCCTTTGTTTGCTTCCTTAGTTCCAGATGATATGAATTAAAGGATTCTTCTCTTCCTATTAGCTTCACACTTTAGTGTAATGTGCAGTGAACAACTTTTGTCCAATGGGAATTACTTTAGAGATATCACCAGATGGCTGCTATTCGGGTTAGGAATAACAAGAACAACAGTCAGAGAAGGGAGGACATAGCAGAATTTGTTGCTAGGTGTATTTGCTAGAGTTACTTTTGAAATAAATAGCCTGTGTATCCTGTAAAGGCACAGTGAAAATATAGAATATTGTATTGTGGTGCTGCAGATTACTGTAAAAACAATGCAAAGTATTATTTGTAGATTATTTTAATTTATATGCAAAGAAAGTTTTATTTTGACTTTTTTACAAAACCATAACAGATACGTTAAACTTTAGGAGTATTTTGGGAAACAGTCCTTAATGTGGCATTGTAACTAGAGCAGCAGAGGATGATTACATATCTGAGTTGAATAAGGTCTTTTGTGAACTGAATGTGAATGGAGAGGGAATGTGGCACAAATATATCTGGGATTGGGAAAGAAATGTCTGTTTACAGACATCTCTATATAAACAGGTCCAGGAGTTTCCTTTGAACTGGTATTGCTTTTTTGACACTAGGGCATATATCCCAAACAACATTTAATAAAAAGGGCAGTGAAGAAGAAAGTGTTTTGTAGCTCAGGTCTGCAACTGGGATTGGGTTAGCCCAGTTGTAGTCCTTGAGCTACAAACACTTTCTTCTTCAAGAAAAATTAATTTTAGGAAAGGACCTTTTTATCAGTAGTGCCATCATTATAGGTGGAGTTCAGGGAAGGCACAGCAGGAACTAAATGAGGAAAACCATTCTTGATTTCAAGTCTGTGTCAAGAAAAATACCAACTATGCAAAGGTGTTTACATTTTAAATACTCTGTTCCTTAAATACCTTGATATATGCATTGTATGTATAAAGCTGTTCCACTAAGGCTTGCTTCTGAGTAGACAAGCATAGAATTCAATGTTGCTTAGCTTGCCTAAAAGCTTTTGCACTGAAATTTGAATAAACATGCTTAGAGTTGAGCTGGGCTCTGCAGGCTTAGTGAGAAAATTTTTAAGTGATAAGCATCTGTGCATGTGTATGAATATGCAAGTATGTGCACATATTGTAGTCCCTAGCATACCCTTAATACAGCCCTTTGGTTGAAGACATTTTTGCATCCTTGGCAGAGGGTAAAGCATAGTTCTTCGTGGTCTCTCTGAATCACACAAATGGGTTATTCTGTGCCTGTCAAGTTGGCTTCAGAACTTTCTGGAATCACTAGGGAAGACTTTTTGGCAGTAGCACCTCCCATCCCCTATATAATGCCCCAGTCTTCGTGCCCTTTCTCAATTCCTTTTGTCCAGCTTGAAGGAACTGCATTTTGTAGCAGCTAAAAGAAACTGCATTGGCTACCTTGCCTACTTTTCTTCTTTATAGTTTCTGTGCCTCACACAAATGAGTTTTATGCCTAAATAGTAGATCATCATAGATTACTGTTTGACAGAGCCACTGCAGTGCAAATACCAGTTTAGCAGCAGACAAATAATCTATATTGAGATAGTTAAGGCTAATATTTTCTGTTGTTTTTAGTCAGACCTTAAATGCGTCCAGGATGCAAAAGGAGGGTCCTTCTACCGTGATCACTGTCCAGTACTTGGTGAGTTAGAAGAAATATAAACTGAATTATTTGTATGGTTATTATATATACTTAGAAAGCTTACAAGCTTCAGTGTAGGAAAAATGGTGAGTAGAGAGACACATGATAGAGGTATATAAAAGTATGCATAATGTGAAAAAGAAGGCATTTCTCTAGAAGCTTGGGTCATCTAGTGAAGAGAAATGGTGGAGGTTTAAGGTATAAAAAGGTAATACTGTTTAATACAACACAGAGGTAAAGTATGAAATTCACTGCTACAGAATGGAATGATGGTTTCCAATTTGGATCATTTAAAAGGGGATTGGATAAATCCATGGAAGATGGAGCCATGACTGTCAAAATCACTATGCATCACTTCCCACATCAGAGGCATTATACATTTATATATCAGTTATTGGGGAGTATGAGATAGAAGGTACAGGTGCACTCAGGTCCTGTTGGCAGGCGTCCCTAGGCAATTAATTGGCTAGTTTTTAAACAGTTTGTACAATTAGATGGGACTTTTGTCCTATCCAGCATGTCTTTTCTTATGTTTATATGTTGCAAAATTTACTGAACTCTGAGAATTTCTCTGTATGGTTTGGAAGCCTTAAATTAAGATAATAATGTTCTGTTTAGAGTTTACCATAATTAACAGTTCACAGCCTGTTCAGCTTGTGTTAGATTTAAGTGAAATACTGTTATCTGAACTGCTTACTGACTGGACTTCTAGCATCTGCACTGATAAATAGCTATACTGCTTTATTGAATTCCCAACCTGTGCGTCAACATGAACAAGATAATGCTATTAGAACAGGAGGTCCTTTTTTTTTGGTATGATGTTGAATTCATTATTCCTTTATTATTTGTGAAATTGTATTTGCATGATTAAAATTCCATCTTGTCCTTTTATTTTAACTTTAGGTGAACAAAATGGTAACAGGAATCCTGGTGGACTACAGATTGGTGATCTGGTAAACATTGATCTTGACTTAGAAATTGTTCAGTCTTTACAGCATGGTCATGGAGGGTGGACTGATGGAATGTTTGAAACCTTAACTACCACTGGCACAGTTTGTGGCATAGATGAAGATCATGACATTGTTGTGCAGTATCCAAGTGGCAATAGGTATGTTAATTTCATGTATTTCCTTAAGACAGTTTTTTATTAATGTTTGGTTAGTGTTCAGAAGTTCCACTTGACTATTTTTGCATCCCAAAATAAGAAAGGGGATACAGACATGTCTCCTACCAAACCTAATAAAATGGATCATAGTTCTTGCATTTTAAATTTTGATTAGAATACAAGGCACAGAAATTAAAGAAGTAACCTTTTGTTGTCTGTATTTTGTACCAATGTATTTCCTTTAGTCTAAGTAAAAGAGCTGGAAATTCTGTAGTGTTCTTAATGACATTGGGCTGTGTGCAGTAATGTCAATTTACTAGTGCAAACTGCCAGTACTTTTTCAAATCTTTGGGGCATCATTTTCTAGCCAATTTCTTCCATTATGAATTATCCATTAATTCCAATTCTCTGCTTCCTAGCTTTGTGGGGTTATGCATCCTTTAAATTGGAGTGAGTAAAATGTTGTGATTTAGGTATTTGGTGGCCTGCAGTTTGCTTCCCTCCTGATTTATGTATTGATTGGTTTATATCACACCTTTCTCCCCATATAGGACCCACAGTAGCTTGCAATATCAGCCTAATTTATTATCCTATACACATAGACTTTACAATTAATTATACAGGCTTGGGCTGATGAGGCAGACTTTGCCCTATTATTGCTGTTACTACTCAGGAAGCAATGTGGGCTTTGTTTACTTGGATTTTCAGAAAACTTTTGACAATGTCTTGCTGATCTTCCTGTTCATAGACATATTAACACTCAGGAGACTCTTAAAGATTATTGAGATGAAATTTACTTCTGGGTTAGCCCTACTGGCTCTCTGCATGATTTGTCCTTCTCAGTCTGGCTGAAGGAGAAATCTACTATAGTGGGTTATTCCTTTTGCTTCCAGTTCCTTTTATTTTGTTTATGATTTACTCAGACGTTATGCTAATTGATCTGTGACTGTCTCAGTCTTTCCTAAATTTCAATTTGAAAATTGATGTGGCACATGAATCTTCTTAGATTTCTTGTAAAATTCACAGTGCTTTCCCTTTAGCTAATAGACATAACTATGAAAACATACTTGGATTTTTGCAAAACCAAGCAGTTGCATACTGGCAAACCTGTTACTAGTGCAGTTACATAGCTACTGTCCATTAAAATACTAAACTTCACTTTTCTTAATAATGTTGCAAGTAACTCATCTTTTGTAGGTGGACCTTTAACCCTGCTGTCCTCACCAAAGCCAATGTTGTCCGAAGTGGAGATGCTGCTCAAGGGGCTGAAGGTGGCACTTCACAGTTTCAAGTGGGTGATCTTGTCCAAGTTTGTTATGACTTAGAAAGAATCAAACTGCTTCAAAGAGGACATGGTGAATGGGCCGAAGCAATGCTTCCTGTAAGTATATACATATATGTCTGTTAATCTGAAATAAAAATACTAAAAATACTAAAATACAATACTGTAGATTGTGATATGAGTAAATTTACTTTTAAATTTTGTAGCTTAGATAATACTTTTTTGGGATGAGAAGTAGTGCAGAAAGGAAGTAATCTGAATTTGTATGATGCATAGGTACATAACTTGGTACATTTCTACTGTTCTTGCTATAGAAACAAGGTGCTTTAATGTTGTAATTATGAACTACCCATAGAATATCTTCTACACATATTTATATTAATAAAGCTTCATTACTAAAACTCATCCTGTGTGTGAGCTCATGTCAGTGTTAGGATGCTTGTCTTATGATGATCTAGGTCAGTTATTCCTAAAGTGGGTGGTATGCTCCCACCTGGGAGCAGTGGAAAGATCCAAGAGGGTGGTGAAGGAAAGGGGGCTGATAGGAGGGCAGTGAGGAAAGGGGGCATTAAGGGAAGTGTTAGTCAAATTATTGGCACACAAGAAAGACAAGGGGAACCAGCGGCCCACTGCTGCATTCACACATGAGAGCAGAGGAAGAGGTGGAGCATTGGGTACTGCTGGGGTAGATGCTGCTAGATGCTGCACAGCGAGTAGACCTATGATCAAGAAATAGACATGGGGGGCAGTAGGGTTGTTGCACAAGAGGAAAGAAGGCAGTAACCCAGTTTGGGGACCACTGACCTAGAAGCTCCTAACAGAAAGTTTTGTTTTAATTTCCAAAGCTAATAAATTGATTCATCCCCCTAATATGCATTCAGAGAAGCTTGATGACCAAATGTTAGGCTTGATACTTCATCCCATCAGTACCTGAAAAATCATGAAAACATTTCAGGCCACTTGGTTTTGATACTTTGTTGCTTCTTTCTTAGTTAAATGAAATACTAGAGAAGGATCACGTTGATGATCTCACTCAAAAATAATTTGGCTGCACATAGGACATGGAAGGAAGTTCTCTTTCTGTAAATGCAAGACATAATTAGGTCATTTGGAGAAAATTTATTGTCTTCTGTTGGTGGGGTTTTGAAAGGCTTCGAAAATTAGAGTTGCACTTCATTGCTGTAGCTTTACACAGACATTCAGCAATCTTTTGTATTCAGTTTAGTAAATATGTGTCTGTTTTTAATACCAGTATGGTGTTCTATTAGTGTTTTTGATACCTGTATTACAGTCCGTCCTTCCCTTACGCAGGGAATCCGCGTAAATGAAAAAACATGGATGTTCAAGCCCCATTCAAATGAATGGGGCTTGTGCCTGCGGAGGTGCGTTGGCGGTGCGTGGAGTGCACACTGTGGGAGCATGCACCATTGTTTCCTTCCGGTGTTCATCTCCTTCACTTCCGGCGTGGCTTCCAGCATATGCTGGAAGCTGCATAAAACGCGCCTGCGTATAACACAGGCGCACTGTATAAATATTGATAAACATTGTTCAATTTCTGGTCTTCTCAAAAATCCCAGTGTCATTTAAACCAGAGAAATCCCACAGTAGGTGTTTTATTAGGGGAAATTGTCTAGTAATAGATTTCTGAAATTAGCAGAAAATAACCTGTCTTTCAAAACAAATTCTTAGTGGAAATGAATAGAACATTTACAGCAGAATTAGGCACCGTGCACCCTTTTAGCTTTTACCCTGCTCTCTATTGATGGTTCATGCTACAGTTTATACACAACTTGACTGAACTAGAGAGACAAAATATCCTCATAGTGCAAATAACTGTATTTGTTTAGTCTTTTTAAAAATTAATCATATGTGCTGGGGTCTGTCTTGTCTTCTATTTAGACTTTAGGGAAAGTTGGAAGGGTCCAGCAGATCTATTCAGACAGTGACTTAAAAGTAGAGGTTTGTGGAACTTCTTGGACATACAATCCAGCTGCTGTGTCAAAAGTAGCATCAGCAGGCTCTGCTATAAGCAATGCATCTGGTGGTAAGTTAGACTCTTACTCTCTATGTGATTTGGAATTTTTAAGATGTTTTTAAAGATAAATAATGTACAATAAAAGTACTTTGTGAAACTTCCAGAAACTGATCTTTAATAAATAATAATAATAATAATAATAATAACAACAATAATAGTAATAGTAATTTTAATTTTTTTTTAAAAAATTGTTTTTAGGATTAGTGAGAGTGTAGTTACATACTGCATATGTTCAGAAATTTATTGAAAGAGTAGTTGTGTATTGGATATTTCAGTTACTTATTGAAAAGTGGCACATTTTAATTGTGTTTTATTGTGTGTTACTGTAAGCTGCTTCAAAAGGGCAAAAAGATACAAGATACAGTACAATCCTGTAGGCATTTCTGTTACAGATATGGCTCAGTTAACAAAGTGGGGGGAACAGACCATCACAAAGAAGCAGCTTAAAGCCATCCCCGCCCAAGACATCTTGGGACTGTGGCAACTACATGCCGAGGTCCTGAGGGTGCCCTCCGCCAGGGGCCCAAATTGGAGTGGAAAAAATTGCTCCTTTTTGGCCATGGGCCTAGCTTCGGTTTGTCTTCCGTGTGTCTTGGGGACATGTGTCATCTAATTACCATGCCCCCAAGCCATGCAGAAGCCAGCGTTTTCAGCCTGTCTGTTCGGCCCCGAAGTAGATGTGTTCATAGTAGATGTATGCATTACAGTGGGCCCTTGGTATACGCGGGGGATCCCTTCCGCCCCCCCCCCCCCCCCCCCGCATATACCAAAATCCGCGTATGCTCAAGTCCCATTTGTCCCCAATGGTGGGGACAAAAGTCCCTGGCCTCCCCTCCTCTCCTCCCTTCCCTCCCTCGCCTCCCTCCCTCCCTGCCTTCCTCCCTTCCCTCCCGCTTACTTACCTTTTGGTGCTGCTCAAATCTGCGGATGGCAAATCCGGCTGTACTTTTTCAACAGAAAATTTGGTAACAGAGAGGAATGACATGGAATGAATAGTGTAAGGTTTCTGCTATACAAAAAATATGAGCAATTCAACATGTTTAAGCAAACTTTTTATTCAGAACTAAACAATATACACACATGAAATGAAATAACCAGGTCAGATAAGCCTTGCCTGAATAAATAAATACATTTTGAACCTTCTGGAGACCATCTGAAGGCATCCTCCAAAATTTACCCAGGGATGACTTTTTTTTTCACCAGCCTCCATTTTCCTTATGGTTTCCATTTTGGTGGCCACCCGCTCGTTGCTCCACTGGATCGGGACTGAAACTGGTTGGAACCAAGAGGATATGACGGGCTTGGCCCATGGTATCCTGCGTATCTGCTCAGGCCTTCAGTCTTTCTCTGTTCTTCTCTCATCTTAACTTCCTGCTCCCTTGTCTTACCCCACCAGTTTCCTTCTTGCTTGCCATTGTTCCCAACACATGGCTTTCCCTTCCCTTTGAAGTTGGTGTATATTATTTACATCACTTCTCACACCTCCTTTTGCCAAATTTGACCTTTTTGTATTGCTCACAAATTTCTATGCATCTTCATTTTATTCCATAATACTTGTGCCGTCTTACCACTAATTTGTGCTCTAATGTGAATTGTGACTTTTCTCATCTACATAAACTGCGAGATGGCAAAGTAGTGCACACAAAATCAATTCTGTTCTGAGAATTCTCTGCCATAACTCTTCTGTTTCTGCTGTAGGGAAGTATTGCTGCTTTTCAGGAGACATTATTTACAGGCAAATAGCAAATCACAATGAATCTTTAAACACATTTGAAATGTTGATTCCCCCCCATCTAGTTTATTCAAGTTTATTCAGGTACAGTGATTCTGATAAAACTGTTTCATTTGATGATCACAGAGAGATTGTCACAGTTACTGAAGAAACTGTTTGAAACTCAAGAATCCGGGGATCTTAATGAAGAACTGGTTAAAGCAGCAGCAAATGGGGATGTAGCCAAAGTGGAAGACTTGCTTAAGAGACCAGATGTGGATGTGAGTACCTGATTTTCTAACTCCTGATGCAAAAGGAAATTGAGAGCTTCCAATCTATTACTCAGAATTTTTGGAAAAGCAGGACACATAATTGGTCAAATGTAAGGATGTTTCACAGTCTTTACAATTAGAACTGTGGCAGTGAATGAAAGGCAGTGATGTGCATTTTCTGCGGAAAGTAGCACTGGGAAATAATCTAGAAAATTTTCCAGTGCTCTCACTAATACTCTCTAATTTTGCATGTTTGATTTAAATGTTATATTCAAATATATTTAAATCTTTATGTGTAAATTTTTTGGTAATAAAATAAAGAGAATAGCATATTGTTTTTGTTGCTATATGCCTTCAAATCCTTTCCAACGTATGGCTACTCTAAGGCAAACCTATAATGGGGTTTTCTTGGCAGGTTTCTTCAGAGGGAGTTTGCCATTGCCATCCTCTGAGACTGAGAGAGTGTGACTTGCCCAAGGTCACCCAGTGGGTTTATAGGGCCAAGCCAGGATCTATTCAGACCTAATATTTCAGGTTATTCCAACATTTTAAAGGTAGCATTACATAGATATAGTGCTTTACTTTAGCATAGCCAGTTAATGAATAAGATATGGGCATTCGAGGAAAAAAATAATAGCACATTTGTTGTCAAAAATATTTGTATAATGTAATGGATTGCCTACATAATGCTAATCTTAATTGAATTTTCCCTCTAGAATATATGAGTACAGTTCTCAGCATGCATACATGTTTAAGCTTAATTGACTTGATTAACCATGTATTTCAGGTGAACGGGCAATGTGCAGGACACACAGCTATGCAAGCTGCTAGTCAGAATGGACATGTTGATATTTTGAAATTGCTTCTGAAACAGAACGTGGATGTAGAAGCAGAGGTATCTTAATATTTAATTCTTCAGTTTAATACTAGTAGAAGTACCTTACTGTGAACTCAGTAATGGTAAACACAGTCACTTAAAGCTTGTAAATAATTTAAAATTGCAGTTATTGCTCTTGGGTGAGGATCATTTTTACATCTTCATACATCTTTTTATTTTCATCTGTCACTTGTTTAATTAGAATATTGAGCAATTGTTTTAATCAGGTTCTCTGTTATTAGTCATCAGTGGCTTGATAAGGCATTCTTTTTACTTTATTTTAAATGTAAACTTACTTTAATGTCCTCCGATGTCAGAATAATAAACTGATGTGATGCAGCTTATTTTGAGGGTTAGCAACTATTAATTGTAATGTCAAACACATAAAGAGGGAGAAGGTATGTGATCCTGCTGGTTATACGATTCCTAAAAATATGATCTGCGAACTGGTCCCTGTGTTATAGTTTGAGCAGACTACAATGCACATGCATCATATGCGGGTGCGCTGTACATGGCTTTCAGCTTACGCTGAAAGCTGTACCACTGGAAAAACAATGGTGCGCATGCCTGAGGTTGGAGCATACGCGGTTTTTCCCTTACGCAGGGTCCCCCGGAATGGATCCCTTGCATAAGGCAAGGTCCCACTGTATTGTGTAGAATAGTAGTACATTTTAACAGTAAAACAACTGTTGCAACTGTGGTTTAGGTACCACAGAAAGGAAACACTGTTTACTGCAGATAAGAAGCAACTTAGGTAGGTGAACTTGGATGATCTCACCAGCATGAACAAGAGAATCTCTTGCGGGGAGTGGAGGGGGATGAAGGGTCTGTTTATCAGCTCTGGGTTTTTCCTTGTTGTTTTGCAGAGGAAAAAGTCAGTGTGGGAGAAACTTATCATTTGCTCCTCCAGCTAGAGAACCAAAACTGAGAAGGAAGGATAAGGGAGGGGGGAAGGGAGAAGGAGCCTCTTTGGCGGACTTTGCACCATAGCTGGCACTTTGAGACACTCCTTCAACAACAAATTATTAAAGAAATGGGACTCTGAATGGATTTCACTTGCAGAGGGGTCTGACTAACAAAGCAGCAGAGGAATGACATAAAACTCTGGGATTCCAAAGGATGGTGGCGACTCTTTGGTGTTTGCTCAAAGAGGGGAGGGGAGCAGTGATGACATTGATGTAGACACCCTTGACTTACCCATGGATCATATTAAAATCCATAATTTTGGTCTCAAATCATACCCTTGACTTATACATTAGGTCGACTTATACACAATTATATATGGTATTTTTGATATGTTCTCCATTTTCAATATCCACACATATACATATGTATAGAGAAATACAGTGGACCCTTGCCTTACATGGCGATCCGTTCCCCCCCCCCCCCGTAAGATGAATTATGTGTATGCTCGAGCCTCGATGAAAATAATGGGGCGTGGTGGCACATGCGCACCATGGGCACGTGCACCATTCCTAGGATTGTAATTGTGCTTAATACTATTGCACCAATTTGCTGATTGTGTGTGAAGTGTAAAAGTCAAAAGTTAGAACTATTGTTTAGGGCAAAAGTAAGATGCTTAATTCAACTGAATATTGATTTTTAGGACAAAGATGGAGACAGGGCTGTTCACCATGCAGCTTTTGGAGATGAAGGAGCTGTGATAGAGGTTTTGCACAGAGGCAGTGCAGATCTCAATGCTCGCAACAAACGCAGACAGACACCTCTTCATATTGCTGTTAATAAGGGTCATCTCCAAGTAGTAAAGACATTACTGGACTTTGGTTGCCATCCTAGCCTCCAGGTATTTCAAATTGTTGTTTGCTATTGATATTATTCTGAGCATGTAAAATTTTCCATTTTTTGGATTATAACTAATAATGGCCACTAACTGTGGTTCACAAAAGTAATTTTAACAAACCGAGGCTTTATTACAGAAAAATGTATGGAAGCATGGTATATTTTTGTATGTGCATAACAAAAATGTAAATAAGGTTATCCACTTAATTTACTATTTCTGTGATTGTATGTGCTTTTAGGTCACCTGCTGATTTATAGTGATCCCATTGTACACAACTAGGGTTTTGTTAGGCGAGTTCTCAAGGTGGTTTTGCCAGCCACCTCACATTTGCTATTTAATTTTGGTTTTAAATAACTTACCCTACTGTGTGCATTTATATGAAGGTGTAAGTATATGCAGTCATAACACAGATCTGTAGCAACAATTTGATGGGCTTGGCTTGATCTTGCTATTGTGGGTTCATTTACTTGTTTGTTAATATGTTTACGTTTATAGCACAGGTGGTCCATTCTTAGGGACCTTTCTATTCTTGCAGGCTGCTGTGGTAATGGAGCACATAGGTGCAACATTTGATATATACAGATTGACTACCCCTTATCTGAAATGCTTGGGAACAGAATTATTCTGTATTTATTTTTTATATTATTGTTGTTGTTGTTATATTTTGGAATACCTGTATTTGTATATATGTAAGACACTATACACAACACAAGTAGCATAATATGTACTGTATTTGCAAGGCTGGAGAGAGGTGAGAGGCTGAAGAGAGATGGAAAATCTGTGAAATGACAGTAATTCAAGCACTGAGCCCAACGCAAATCCGTGCCTCCCGCCATTTCACAGATCTTTGCATCTCTCTCCAGCCTCACATCTTGTTCATAATAATAATAATAATAATAATAATAATAAAACTTATTTTTATCCTGCTTTTCTGTGACAAGACAATCAAAGCGGCTCACGACACATTAAAATATCCACATTCAACAGTATGTCCCAAATTCCTCCCTTAAAACAGGATTAAACATGTTACAATTAAAAATGGAGATTAAAATATCTATTAATAACACAATAAAAAAATATAACGAAGACAGAGTGGTGGGCTAATACATGATGTGAGGGCGATTATTCTGTGGCCGAACACTTTTATTCAGGAAAGGCCTGCTGAAAGAGATCCGTCTTGACAGCTTTTTAAAGCTTTTGTTCATTTGCTGTTTATGTTGTGAATGAGCCATGAGGCTGGAGAAAGAGTAAGGATCTGTAGACAAACGAGCAGGAGCCCTGCAGCCACCACCTTGAAGGTGGAAGCGGGTGACCTTTTTAGCAACTACTCTTTCAAGAAACTGTTTCTTGCAATTATTTTCCTCTTTATTTCCGATTGAAACAATTCTTACAGCTGTAGGACATACTCAGGAATGCTGTCTCTACTTATTTTGTCATTCATACTCTTAAAATGTAAAGTAGCCATAATCTAAAGTTTACATTCTGAAGAGGTATACTGTTACTAATGGTGCTGATGGTGTAGTTTACTAGAATTGTGTTTCACTAGTATTCCACATCAGCACCAAAAGGAATAATCCAAATAACAATCAGCCTACTCTTGTGTTCTTAGGCTTTTAAGTTAATTTGGCTCTCAAATATCTTGGAAATTGCCTCTTTTCCTACACTTCTAGTATGATCTCCTTCATATGGCCACAGCTGCAGTAGGTTTTCAGTATAAGATATCAAAATGTCACAGTGAGGTATTACAATTTTGCTCTCTTACTTTGGGAATGTTGTCATTTAGAAAGTTAATAATAGGATTTTCAAAATACCTTAAGTATCATTATTTAAATTTCTCAGAGATGGATACATAAATTCTAGTTACTTTAATCTAGGAATGAATGATTCTGCAGATTTTGCAGAGAAGATGGCACAGTGCTAACAGGGGACAGAGAAAAGGCAGAATTACTCAACACCTTCTTTGCTTCAGTCTTCTCAGAAAAGGCAAAGGGTGCTCAACGTGAGGATAAAGGAGCAGAGGACAGAAGAGGGGAATTTCAGCACAGAATAAGTAAAGAGATAGTAGAGGAATATTTGCTTAATCTAAATGAATATAAATCTCCAGGACCAGATGAACTACACCAGGGGTAGGCAACCTTTTTGAGCCGGGGGCCGGGTTACTGTCCCTCAGACAACTGGGGGGCTGAAGCCAAAAAATAAATAATTAAATAATTTTAAAAAAAATTTAAATATATAAATAAACCAGGACAAATGTAGGACAAAATGTTCAAATGGAAGACACTTTTTTAAAAAATATGGAGGACACGTGAAAAAAATTGCTGATTTTTTAAAAAAATGTTAATATAAATGCATGTTTCTGAGGCTTCTATAGACAATTGCCCCCCAAAGGCCCTGGCGAAATCGGCGGCAGGATCGGGCTGGGGCCGGTCCCAAGGCCTCGCCGGGCCGCATCCGGCCCGCGGGCCGCAGGTTGCCTACCCCTGAACTACACCCAAGGGTATTAAAAGAACTGGCAAATGTAATATCGGAGCCATTGGCAATAATCTTTGAGAACTCCTGGAGAACAGGAGAAGTCCCAGCAGACCGGAGGAGGGCAAACATTGTCCCCATCTTCAAAAAGGGAAAAAAAGAGGATCCCACCAATTATCGTCCAGTTTGTCTGACATCAATACCAGGAAAGATTCTAGAGCAGATAATTAAACAGAGAGTCTGTGAACATCTAGAAGGCAATTCCATAATCACAAAAAGTCAACATGGGTTTCAGAGAAACATGTCATGCCAGAAAGATCTAATCTCTTTTTTTTATAAAATTACCAGCTTGGTAGATGAAGGAATGCTGTGGATATAGTATGTCTTGATTTCAGTAAGGCCTTTGACAAGGTTTCCCATGACATTCTTGCAAACAAACTTGTAAAATGTGGGCTAGACAAAGTAACTGTTACATGGATTTGTAATTGGTTGACTGGCAAAACCCAAAGGGTGCTCAACAATTGATTCTTTTCATCCTGGAGAGAAGTGACCAGTAGGGTCCCACAGGGTTCTGTCTTGGGCCCAGTGCTATTCAACAACTTTATCAGTGACTTGGATGACAGAACTGAGGACATACTTATCAAATTTTCAGATGACACTAAACTAGGAGGAGTAGCTAATACTCCAGAGGACAGGATCAAAATTCAAAATGACCTTAATAGATTAGAAAGCTGGGCCAAAGCTAACAAAATGAATTTCAACTCAGAGAAATGTAAGGTACTGCACTTAGGGCAGAAAAATGAAATGCAGATGGGCGAAACCTGGCTTAAAGAGACTACGTGTGAAAGGGATCTAGGAGTCCAAGTTGAACATGAGTTAACAGTGCAATGCGGCAGCTAACAAGGCCAATGTGATTTTAGGCTGCATCAATAAAAGTATAATGTCTAGATCAAGGGAAGTAATAGTGCCACTCTATTCTGCACTGGTCAGGCCCCACCTGGAATATTGTGTCCAGTTCTGGGTACCACAATTTAAAAAGGATGTTGAGGAACTGGAGCATGTCCAAAGGAGGGCAACTGAAATGGTGAAGGGTCTGGAAACCATGCCCTATGAGGAATGACTTAGGGAGCTGGGGATGTTTAGCCTGGAGAAGAGAAGGTTAACAGGTGATATGATAGCCCTGTTTAAATATTTGAAGGGATGTCATATTGAGGAGGGAGCCATCTTGTTTTCTGCTGCTCCAGAGAACAGGACCTGGAACAATGGATGCAAGCTACAGGAAAAGAGATTCCACCTCAACATTAGGAGGAACCTCCTGACAGTAAGGGCTGTTGGACAGTGAACACACTCCACCTTCCTTGGAGGTCTTTAAGCAGAGGCTGGATGGCCATCTGTTGGGGATGCTTTGATTGAGAGTTCCTGCATGGCAGGGGTTGGACTGGATGGCCCTAGTGGTCTCTTCCAACTGTATAATTCTATGAGATTTTACTTTTGAATTTTGGCATTTTCTTACCAAATATTAACTGAATGAAATTCATAAGCATCTGCACTAGGCAAATTCAATAGACTTTCAGAATGCTGTTCTCACATGGAAAGGACAATACACTGGTCCCCCGGGTTACGAAATACCCAGGTTACGAAATTTTCGGGATACGAAAAAATCCCATAGGGATTTATTGTTTCGGCTTACGAAGGTTTTTTCGGGTTACGAAAAAACCCCGGCGCTGTTTTAAATGGAGCCGCGGCACAGCCGCGGCTTTTTCCCCATTAGCGCCTATGGGCTATTCGGCTTACGAAGTATCCCGGGTTACGAAAGCGGCGGTGGAACGAATTAATTTCGTAACCCGGGGTACCAGTGTATTGTGCTTGCCTGGTATGTAGTTTTAAAATTGAGACGCATGAGAAAAAACAGCTGGCAGCCCCAATTCAGCCAGAACATCGTTGAATACTGAGAGTCTATTGAGATTGCTTTGGTTTCTTTTCTTTTTTTTAATTAATTTTTATAATATTTCATAAACAAATGTCTTCTTACATTCTATTACATACTATTACATTTTAAAACATTATTTTGTATACCCCTCAGTGCTCCCCTTCCCTGGAGCCATTTCCATCCTTATATTCCATCCAAAATTTCAGTTCTTCTGGAGGTAACCTTCCATCTTCTTTTCTCAATGCTTTCTCGACAAATTCTTTCCAAATCCCTTCAAAGTCATTTCTTTTCCATAGTCCTTTTTTACTTTCAATTTACATGTCAACTTATCATTAATAGCTAATTTCCAAACCTCTTTGTACCAATCCTCCACTTCTACATCTATTTTCG